>NC_056526.1:80185240-80224318 GCF_019175285.1 Sceloporus undulatus | reverse complement strand
TTGCCCTCACATATGCAAAGTATATATTAAGCTAACATCCATATAAAAATGTAGTGCTTTTTCATATAAGTTTGGGGGTCATAGGCTACCATCATGTGGGTGATATGCAGAGGCATAACCCAACATTATGTCTGCATATGTGTCGTTTAGGCTGCTGCAAAAGCAGGCACTGAGTGTGTTGAGCAAGTAGCTCCTTGTACAACAACCTCCCGAAATCAATTGATCTTTTCAGTGGCGGAGCTGAAGGCATCTAGGCAGTGTCTGGCTGTGGTTCTGCAGCCAGGAGGAAAAGAAGAAGAAAGAATACAGTATGTGAATATACAGGAAATTTAGAAGATGTTACGTTTAGTCTTCCCTGGGCAGTGAAACTGCAGCTGGATGCTTTTTACGTGGCCATCCCTCCAGGCTGCTATTTGGCCTTGGAGGTATATTTGATCAAGGAAAATGTTGGCTGTGTTGGGATGGAAGGGGAGGGTGGCTAGTGGCATCACTAGGGGTGTGTGGTGGTGTGATCTTCCATCAGAAGGGGAGTGACACCTGGTTGGGCCCTCCCCCTGCACTCTCCCCTGCACCATCCCCACAAGTGCTCCCCAATGCATCCTCTCCATACTCCATGCTTTCCCATCCCCATGCAGTCTCTGCACTCCCCCACATGTGTTCCCACCCACAGCACCATCTCCATGCCCTTTTGCTTGTGCTTCCACCCCTACGTGTCCCTACACTCTCCCTGAAACCACTCCACCATGCTGTCCCCATGCTCCCACCCCTGCACTGGCCCCGTGCTCTCTCCATGCTCCCCACATGTTCTCCCCCCAATGCTCTCTGGGCGCTCTCACCCTCTGTGCACTCTCACTCTTGCATGTTGTCCCGCCCTTTTCCTCATCAGGAAAAGGATTAGGCAGCATGGAGGGAGAAGCGCACATTGGCCCCGGAAGCCCTGACCGCTGCACTGAGTGACACCCATTCAGCCATTGGTTGTATTTGCATATAGCAACAACAACGTTAAAGAATTTTGGCTTGATATGGATGAATCAGTATGTTGGTACACATTGGCCAATTATTCATAATGCAAGTGCTAAGCAAATCACAGACTTTCTATCCATGATTTGTTTACTGGAATATCAGAAGCCACTCAGTCCAGCACTTTGGCTTGTGTCTCCCTCAACAAACTAGAGAATTAACCCATGCTTTCTTCTAGGTTCAGTTCTTTGGATTGCTGGGGAGGGGGAATAACGTGCCATAGTGACAGGCTCTGCCAGGTTTGAATGGGTTCATAAATCATGGTTTGGCAAGACTCTGTTTCTGTGCCAAAAGTACTGTTTGTTTTTTCCAAGATGAATTGTGTTCTTGGAAGCCACTACGATTTTAGATTCTTCGTTAAAAGATGGTGCATCTCTAGCAGCCTTTTTGGACACAAAATATGTTTTTGAAAAAGTGATCTTATATGTACTGACTGTTTTGGGGTGTATTCCAGAAGGAGGGGATTGTTCCCAAACCTCACTGTAGTGGGGAGGTTACCACAGGGCTTATTTTAGGATTTATGTGTCCTCTGAGCTCAGAACATGTGAACACACAGGGATTGAAGGGTGGGGGGATCTTCTTTTTCTTTTTCAATCTGAAGCTATCTGGGGAGATAGTATGTTGAAATTTGGGAATGCCTATCTCAAGGTCAAAGTCTCCGGATTCTCTCTGCAGCTAATCTTTCCATGACCATTTAAATGACTAATGGTTAGTCCATATTTTAAAAGCAACTTCAGAAAAGAATCAAACAGAGCACTTTAGAAATGGCAGCATTTGAAAATGTTCCCCCTTTTTTGTGGTGTTTAGAAAACTACGCAGTGGCACACTGGCTGAAGACTTCTGAAAATTTTAGTCCACAAAAGAGTAATGTTTTCAAGGTTTGAGAGATGGTTATAGGAATGGACATCTTCTGAATACAATGTCTCTTCTCCACTAGGCTCAACTTGGAACAAACAAGCAAAGTTTGCATATCGGATCCTTCCAGATGATGTGGATGTGCTGCCTTTTGTTTTCATGGATGCAGCCATCTTGACTTCAAGCTGTTACCTTCAATCAGCATTTGAAGTTGTTGGGCGAAGGGTAGAGGGATGGAAGGCAGGGCCCTTAAAAATGGCCAGGATTCTCCTTGAATGTCTCAGCACTCTGCTGATGGTATGCTGGAAAATATTGGCCGGTTACACACGGGCACTTGGGACGTCCGCAGGACGTCCCATTTTAAAAAAGAGGCGTCTCTTCTAGACGCCCCTGGGTCTAATACGGACTCTGTCCGTACAATATGGCGCCGGCCCTTCTACATGGCCGGCACCATATTGACGTATCGGACGCTGAGCGTCCGAACGTCGCGCGGCACTAATGATGTCACAAATGTGCCCTTGGCGCTTCGCGACGTCATCAGTGTGCTGCGGAAAGAAGCTCCATTTTGGAACTTCTTTTTTGCTCCGCGCGGGAGCGCGCGGTTTGGCTGCTGCAGCTCCCGCGTGGACCAAGCGGCGGCGGCGGCAGACCGCCTCAAAGCGGTGGTCTATAACCTGCCATTGTTTCATTTAGTATTTCTATACATACCATCAGTTGTGTAGTGGAGCCTGGGCTCACAGGCTCAAAACCTCTGCATCTTTTGATGAACAGGATCTATGACTTTATCTGTCAGTCTCTCCTCCCCCCTCCTGAACTTCCTGTCCCCTCTGAGTTTAGCTGTAATTTTCATAGTAATTGGAGGGGGAAAAACATTTTCCTGATATCAGTACATAGTTATGAGCTATCTGTTAAAATCCAAAGTATTTTGAGGTGATGTCATCTTGAGTGTACATAACCTAGGAATTTTAAAAAAGATTTGCTCCTGATGGGAATCAAAACTAAGTATTATAGAGAATGATAGACAGACAGGCAGACATCCTCTTTATTAAAAGACATTGCATGGAAGACTTACTGATCTGGCTGCAACCCACAGCAGCCCCCACTGGGGAATTTTGGGAGTTGTAGTCCAAGTAATTTGTTCCTGTCACAGTTAAGAGGGAATAATGGACCCCTTCAATCATGTCCAGTTCAATCATGTCATGATTTCTTAGTTCTGATGACATGGTGTCATTGATTTTGAAAGGTCTTGGGTTATGTGAACGAGGCAATTGATCCATTTTGCCCAGTATTGTTTTCTGTAACCATTCTCATTTATATCCTTTTACTGGAGATGATGTGTAGATTGAACATTGGGGCTTATGAATGCATTATTGCTGACTATATCTCCTTAATCAGGGAGGATGTTTTTTCTTCCTTTGAAAAGATTTGTCAGTGATTGACAGGTTCATCAATTTCCTAAAAGATAGTTTCATTTATATTTACATGTCATTGCTATGCTTACAGCTTACACGAACAAACACCCCGATATACTTGATTTCCTTCTGCAGCAGAGATATTTTTTTAAACCACATTGCAATCATAAATCTGGTTTCCCACTGATCTCCCTTGTGTGCATGGATCCTGATTTATGTTGTGAGTCTTCCAAATTGTTTCATCTATGAGGGATTCAAGAGACAGAATAATATGGCTGATGAGATTCTTTGAAGTGGAAGTGTTATTTGGGTACTTGAAAAGACGTTGCTTCAGCAGAGAAACTGTATATTTTACTCTGCATAGCAACTCAGTGTTATGCAGAAAAATGTATGGAACTTGGAGCCAGAACAGACCAGCAAGTTAGGCCTCCTTCTGGATGCCATAGGAGTGCGGTGTTTATATGCCACATGCTCCCAAGCTGCCCAGAAGCCACCCAGAAGCCGCCCACCCATTTACACAGGGGTGGCTTCATGACACTCTAGTGTGGAGTGTCATGAACCTGGCTTCTGGTCATGGTGTGTGTGTAAAACCAGCTTTTTGCCTACCAAAAAGGAGCGGCTCTTTGCCGCTCCTTTTAAGGGTGGCTTCAAGGCGGATTGGAGCATGCAGCTGCTGCAGTCCCAATCCATCTTCAGTCTATTTCAGTTCTCAGTTACTTCATATCTCATGATGAGGGCTTTTTTTTAAGCCAAAAGTTCATCAAAAGGGTAAGAAATTATTACAGAGGAAATATGTAAACCAGAGAGAGCAGAAAGGAAGCTTCAATAATCATATAGCCATATGTATCTTCCGCCTCTAAAAGATGTGATCAGATTATTTAGAGGAACCAAAAATCTGAGGCATAGCTCCTAACAAAATGTAAAATGATCAGAATGAGTTTATACTCACAGTTTTCTATAAAATAATCACAAGTTCTACAAGGAGACAACCCAGAATCATAGAATCTTAGGAGGCACAAAGGCCATATATTCCAACCCTGGTCAGGCAAGAATACACAACTAAAGTACTCCTGCAAGTTGCCTAGCCAATCTTTTTTTTAAAAAAGATCTCCAGAGTTGGAGAGTTCACCATACACCAAGGCAGCCCATTCCACTCTCAGACAGCTCTTACAGTCAAAAAGTTCTTCCTAAGGTTTAGATGGAATCTCTTTTCTTTTAATTTGAATTTGCAATTTGTAATGTCCTAGTCTCTGGAGCAGCAGAAAATATGTTTGCTCAATCTTCTATATGGTATCCTTCGAATATTTAAAGAAAGCTATCCTGTTTCCTCTCAGTCTTCTCTACTCCAAGCTAAATATACCCAGTTCCCTCAGTCATTTCTCATAAGGCTTGATTTCTAGACCTTTGATCAGTTTGCTCTTAAAATGTCCCACTTTATCCCTTCTCCTCACACTTTCTCCCTTTGCCCTTAACTTACCTCAGTTGATGCAAATTTGAATCCAGGTTGCAAGAATAATTTAAACTTGGGGGCTGCACAGACCACCTCTGAAGGAGTGGCCTGCAGCGGCATCCATTTCCCCGGATCAGGGCTGCGGCAATCACATTAGTATGACACAGGCGCACTGTATATATATATACTGCAGCTGATGTCACTAAGGGCTGTGTCTTAAAGGTACCTTACATCACATCTGGGGTGTTAGTTACTCCTCCTATCTTGGTGTCATCTACAAATTTGATAAGCATGCCCTTTATTCTTTTGTCCAAGTTGTTGATAAAGATGTTGAATAGCACTGGGCCGAGGACCCTGTGGCACCCCATTGTTCACTTCTCTCCAACATGAAGAGAAGCCATTGCTGAGCACTCTTTGGGTTTGACTAGTCAGCCAATTCCAAATCTATTTAACAGTTGCATTGTCTAGTCCACATTTTACTTTTATGTTTGCCAGAATATAGTGGGGAACCTTGTTAAAGGCCTTACTGAAATCAAGATATGTTGGGGACATGGTTGAAAAAGTGTCCACCAAGGCACAAAATGTTTTCTGATTCACTCTGGGGACTTCTAACTAATTCTACTAGAAAGTGTAGAAACTCCTGAGCATTCATCCAGGACCAGGACACACCCACAAGTTTTGCATTTCTATGACTATTCATACAGTCTGATTATAGAGGTCCTTCCTGGACAACACTTCATTCCATGCATCTGAGGAAGTAGACCAAGTTTATGAAAGCTTATGCTACAACTCCTTTTGCACAGTCAATCTCAAAGGTGCTACAAGATTCCTTTGCTTACTGATATTCCAAACTAATAGGGCTATGTCTCTGAATTCTACCCCAATGGTTTTCCATGTGAGTTTATTCTGGGAAACATTTTCTGAATTCTGTTTGTAAGATGTGAATTAAGTCAAAGATATTTTCATGTATATCTTTAATCAAATGCACATTCATGTACATCTTTGATCAAATACATTTTCATGTTCATAGGCCCACAAAATGGAATATTTCAGTTCAAAAATGGGGTAAATGAAGTGAAGGCAATTAGGTGAGGGAAGGAAATTAGAGAAGTCCTTTTTTCTCTAGTGGTGAAATGCCAGATATTCCTTCAGAAGCCTTACAGTCAGTGGGAAGTAGCAAAGGAGCTTTACAGAGTGCCCAAAAAGGGCACTGTGCCGCCTCCTCCATTTCCGCCGCCGGGAAGCCTTAGCCTCCAAACGGGGAGGTTTCCTATCGGTGGAAAAAGAAGCTGCAAAAGCAGCTTCTTTTTGCGTCACACTTGCAATGCATGAGTGCGCAAGTGGCACACTCGTGACATCGCAAGCGCAGGGGGACATGTGGATGCTAAGCTTCCAGCATGTTAAAATGGTGGCGCCCATGTGTATAGGGCGCCACCATTTTTACGCCCCATTACGTGCTAGGGGTGAGACCGGTATGGACGCTAGGTCCTCAGCCAACTCCTAGCACGTGACGGGGGTGTATTAAAGGCCCTTCTAGAATGGGCCAAAGATTACATGTAAAACATTTACTTTAGTACATTATTTATTTTATTTAGCAGCAGAGTTTAGAAAAGCCAGGTCTACATAGGAAAACTATGCATTTAAGACCGGGATATTTCTTTGTGTTGGAGATATTAATCTCCAAGCACAGGCCTGCTCCTGCCACAGAAATAGCCTTGGTTACCCCAGTACACAACATAGGCCACAGAGTGGTGAGAAAAGTGAAATTCTGTTAGTTCATCTGGAATATTTAGCAAATTTGGATATTCTTGACTATGGTAGCTTTCTAAACCGCTTTGCAAAGTTGGGTTTAGGAGCAATGGTGTTAAGGTGGTTCTGTGCATTGGCAAGCTGTCTCAGGCTACATCCACACTGCAGAAATAATCTGTTTTGATACCACTTTAACTGCCATGGCTCAATGCCATGGAGTTCTGGAATGGTAGCTTGTTGTGGCACCAGAGCAATAAACCGTATTATTTCTTCACTGTGGATGGACTGTCTGAAAGTTCTGAGATGGGTTTCTGCTCTGGGGGAGATAGCAGCCAATTCTATCTGGCCCATATGTTATTTAACATATACATAAAATTAGTGGGAGGTCACCAGTACATAGATGACATTGCATTTTACCTTTGGTTGGTTAGAAAATGAGACAAATAATACTGGATTTGTTGAGCAGAGTAAGCAAAGTAGCAAGGTCGAAGCTGAACAGCAATTAGTCCCATGCCCTATTTGCAGAACCTAGTAAGGAAAATAAGCAAGTTTAGTCTTTGTAGAACATAAAAAGCAGCTTTACTTGCTAATACTTGTCCATGTTCAAACACAGAGTAAAATGGAGGAAAGAGAAGGAAAAGAGGCAAAATGGCTGCAGGTCAGAGTGATACAGGAGGTGAGTGGCCTGGAAAAGCAAAGAAACAGAAAATCAGCAAACATGCACTTTAGTAATCTAGGCATGTTAATTCTAACATATTTTACACAGACAAATTATAGTAGAGGTAGTTGCCCCCACTGCTATGGGATGGCAAACCCAGCTCCATTTTACTTTTTTTTTTAGTCTGGTTGCTCTGAGTTGTACAGGAGCACGCTTAGCACCCAACTAGGGGGGAAAGGTAGAATTAAAAGATATAGCTGTGTTAGTCTGTAGAATCAGTATGTAGAGACATTTTGCAGCATCTTTGAGACTAACTGAAAGAAAAGTTGGCAGCATGAGCTTTCATAGACTAAAGTCTACTGTACTCTCAAAGGTGCTACAAGATCTCTCTACATAAGGGAGGGGGGGGAAGGAAAGCTCTTGTATAACCTGGAATAGTGGCTTGTGAAACCAAGCATGGATACACCATTCCCATGGCAATGAGTAAACCAATTGCCATTGATTTCCAGAGAGAATGTTGAATTCTTGTACAAGTGCTCAGTGGCAATTTGGGCAGGGATTGCTCCAGTTCAAGACACTGGTGCATAATCCAGACAAACTGGAAGTACAACAATCTTCCAATTTGGATATAAGGGTATTAGATATGGTTGCAATCCCTTTGAAAGAACAAAGGGGTGAAAGAGCTATTCCACTAATGAAACAGAACATGGTTATCTCTTTCCTCATTTACTTCTCAAAATCTTTTGTGAAATTGTGTTATACAAGAAATGGGTATTGGGGACAGAAGGAAACATATGCATCTGGTGGAAAATAGGCTAGTAACTGGGCACAAAGACACAGTTGACATCACTTATGTACAATATCCATAGGATGGACTTCTAATCTGTGAATTTTGTATATGCATGCATATCTTCTATTTCCATAAAATGAAGGATCATAACTTGAACACCATACTCATTCTCATGATAAAACCTCATGAGCCCCATAAATTCCTTGTTATAAAGGAATTATTTGAATGGGCAGAGCATTTATGTGGGATAGCTTTTTCCATGCCAAACCCTTACAGATCATAGCCTTACAACAAAATTGTATATGTATACAAATTGCCAGTTTGTTTATTCAGCTGCAGTTGTACTATTGATCATTCATTTGTGTGTGTGTGTTGTTACATATTTTCAGCTATTGATCAAATAACCCTGCTTTTCTTATTATTTTCTTGTCTATATCCCTTTCCCCAAAACTGTCACTTTCCAGCTCTGACCTTGTAGTTTGTCTGCCCTCTGAAGGTGCAGTGCATTGGTTAATTGGCTATTAATTATACTAATAGATTTTCTGGAAGAGGCTATTTTTAAGATGTAGTTATAAATGTTGTGCAAAAATATTGCTATAGTATCAAGGAAGAGATCCATAAAGCAATTAACTAGTTGTTTCTTAAAGAAAGAGAAAAATTTGATAGAAGGAAATTAACTGCTTGTATAAAAACCAAACAAGGCTAATAGGAAGCTCCCGCTTACCTGATGGAATTCAAAGATATAGCTATGTGAGGGCTGGTATAGATGGCCCTAAAGGGGCGAATGGATGCCACCCCTTTGAGTGCCAGATCGGGGCCACAGCAGCCGCACAGTGTGGCCCTGATGCAGCCTTTTTCAACCCAAATGTCAGTAGGTCCTCTGGTCCTTTGTTAGGAGAATTTTGGAAGGGCTGGTAGAGTGGCTGTGGAGATCAATGGATGGGGACACCAGCCCAAGTGCAATGCCTACATGTAGGTGCAGGCCATGATAAACTAAATGGCCACAAACCACTGCAAATATTCAGCAAAACTCTATGTATGTTTCCTTAGAAGCATGTTCACTTCAACTGACCTTAATGGGGCATACATCCAGGGATATCACCTAATTTATGCATATATTAAGTCCATTGACTGAATGGAAGCACATATAAGTGCTGCATTAGAGAAATTCCCATTGCTTTCACATGGCTCTGTAGGACTGAAAACTAAATAGTTAAAAAAAAAAAGAGGACTAAGCATCCTCAAAAATGTCAGTCTGATTTCGTTTGCTTCCATATATTCCTTACTTATCTTCTAGCTGTCCTGCAAGTTGCGATAATCAGTAACACACAAGAGCATATGTTATTTTCCAGCATCCAGTAAGTCAGTATGTCAGTGCCTAAGGGTAGGAACTTAAATTTTTTTACCAACATCCACTTGTCTGTTAAAGAAGCTCTACAGATTGTACGTCGGGTATAAATCTTCCTGAAGTAAAGTAAGCAAGTAAAGCTTTGCTTATTCCATTCTTACATGCAAGAATGAAATGTTTCAATAGTTTTCTCCCCAATCGGTGAGATTATGAGAGGATGGAGGGTGCATTTTATTTTTTTTGGAAGAGCCTCCTTTTTTGTATTTTGACATTTTTAAAAAGAAAACTTCATTTACACACACAAAAAATTTGCACAAAAAGTACTGGATTTCATAATAACAGCATTTGTGAAGATTAGCACAAACTTTTTGTTTTTGAGTTAAAGACTGCTTGGGAGCAAGGAAAAAATACTGAAGAAAAGAACTGGTGTTTTCTAAAGTATGAACAATTTTGTAGCAATAGAAAAGTGTGTGTGAATGTGGGTGTCTGTGTAGATTGGGGTCACAACTCTTCAGGGGCCATTTTTCTCACTCTGTGCTTATCTAGTGGGCCACACTGGCATTTTTCAGCATGCCTTAAGTCATACAACTTCACCTCCAGCTGCCACTTGGGCTTTGGGGCCAAAATGGAGACCCACTGGGTAATGTTGGGCATGTCACTCTCTCTTAGTCTCACAGAAAGACAATGGCAAATCCTCTTTGAACAAATCTAGCCAAGAAAACCCTATGATAGGGTCACCTTAGGATCACCATAAGTCAGAAATGACTTGAAAGCATGCAACAACATTAACAACCGACCATATTAATTATACTCCCCTTTTTTTAAGATCCTGAGTAGTGCTGCAGTTTGAGCATTGAACTATTAATCTAGACACTAGGGTTTAAATCCCTGCCTGGCCAGGGACATCCACTGAGTGACCTTCAGAAAGCCAAACACTCTCAATCTCAGAGAGCCAAACCACCTCTAAACAAATTGTGCCAAGAAAACCAAATGATAAGTTCATCTTAGGGGTGCCATAAGGCAGAAATTACTTGAAGGCACATGGCAGCATGAGAGCTGGTGATATTCTTGAGGCTTTAGTCTTATTATGAAATAGCAAAGGAGAAAGAACTATCAGCACAGTCCCTCAGGAATGACCTCTCTATTGCTGTGTTGCCTTTTGTGTTGTCATTGGTTGTGTGAGTGATGAAACAAATTGGAAGATGTTTAAAAAACAAATGATGCAAAATTTGACTGAACACATGTTAGAAATTTCAGTGGCAGTGAGAGCAACGAAAGAGGTAAATGTTTGCTATTTCCTTAAGAAGTGATCCAGCACAGTTCTTCCAAGAGGTCTGGGGTTTAGTAATGTTTACTGTCAAAAATGGAAATCTGAGTCAGTTGGAAGCCTGCTGTGATCTTTTGGCTATGCACTTTGAGTATAAAATCTTTAATCTCTGTTGTGACCTTGATGCTGTTATTTTAACACACTCAACTGAGTTGTCCTGCGTTATGTCTGCTCAATGGCGTGAAATCCATTTTGGCTGTTACAGCCCCAGGATGTGGGCAAAATTTTTGCAGTGATATGTTTTATTCTCTTGATTCTTGACTCGCATGATGGATTGATTAAAGCCACCATCCTAGGTATTAAATGCTTCTTTATATGATGGAAGAAGGTTGCTATTTTAAAAGAAATTCTTTTTAGTTGTGATGTTTCTAGACAACTGACTTGTCACAAATATCAATTTTGGGAAGAAGGTACTTGAGAGGTACAGTACATGCTTTTGGTGATATTGATAATGATAATTTGGGTTCAGGCCTGGACCCAGTGACCTGATTGGTAACCTTTATGAAGAAAGGGATGGGGCATTGGTCACTCTCTCTATAGCTCTTGGTCAGTCCTCTCAGTGGTTTTATGGACAATCGTATTCTTTTGGTCTGATTCACTGGGTTGACAGCTGGGAATACTGTATTTCAGGGTTGGTTCTAGAAAGCAATGTTGGGAAATGACTTTGTCCTCCCCCTGCTTGAGAGTTTGGCTTCTGACCCACCTATTAGGCTTCTAAAGGGGAAGCTGACTTTCCATAGCTGTGCCCTCTTCAAGCTTAGTCTGACAGCCACATGAGTGATCCACAGAAAGAGGAAGTAGGAGAGAAAACACATTAAGAAAGGAGTAGGCTGCAGCATCTGGAACAGACCCAGTCCCTCTCTCACAGGCAAAGTGAGAGGCTGAATGCACACAGCAGGACTGCACCCTCCTGAAATATGGCCTGCAAGCAGGATGGAGCTGAGTCCGTGTGCGTTATAAGGCAGGAGCTTTTCCTCTGGCAGTTGCTGGAAACAAACAGAATTTCTTTTCTGAAGTCTGTATTTACAGTGAGACCTGACTCTGAAATTTATAACCTTGGACTGTTTCTTAATCTTATCTGCTGCTATGGGCAGTATATAGGATTTATGGCTTTGGACCCTGGACTGTTTGATGGTGGTTTGTGTTTGCACCTTTGGCTTTTGAACTCCTGGAACCCTGTCTCTTAGTGCAGTGTGAGGACAGGATACCCTGACATTTAGCCTGTGAGGTGTTGCACAAGAACATATTGTACTCAATGACATTTGCCATTTATATGAATCTGTGGGTGGTCACTAGGAAATTTGGAGTTCTATGCATCAGTAATGTGTAGCACTGCAAGTTCTAAGGCACATTATAGATGGGCCCATGAGGCGCCATCATCATGCCGCGATGACGCGCGAGGGGTGGCGCTTCCGGACGTGCCTTGCCCCTCGCGCGTAATCCATACGTCAAAATGGCTGCGCCCTATACAGATGGGCACCACCATCTTGACGTAGCAGATGCTCTGCGTCCGCACGTCCAAACCCAGAAGAGATGTCGCAAGTGCGCGCTTTGGCACTTGCGACGTCTCTTCTGGGTTGCCAGAAGGAGCATGATTTTCACGCTCCTTTTTTGCAGCGCGGAGGAGTCGCGCGGTTTGGCTGCTGCCGCTCCTCCGCACTGCAACCGGCAGAGGCCTGAGACCACCCCTTTTGGGCGGTCTGTAACGTGCCTATGAGTACCTGGATGGGTCAGATGAGAGCCAAGAAACTGAGGCTGGATCCTGGTAAGACAGAAGTTTGTGGATAAATGTTCCCAGCTTCAGAGTACAAGTGGGTACCTATTGCAGGCTAGGGTTGTGCTTCCTCTTAATGATCAGGTGTACAATCATGGAGCTCCATTGAATCTCTATCATTAGAAGTGTAGGTGGTTTCATTGACTGAGAATGCATTTTATCAGCTTTGACCAGTGTACTCATTGAGGCTATTCTTGGACCAGGAAAACTTGACTAGAGTGCATTCAGCTATTGATTTAAAACATGAAGTTGGATTGTTGTAATGCACTTCAAGTGGGGCTTTCTTTATAGTTGCGGAAGCTGCCATAGATACTGAATGCGTCAAATAGGTTGAAGAGTGGAGGTGACCTACCAGCAACACAGTATACCTGTGTAAAGGGATATGACCTGGCTACCTCTTGCTAGCTGTAATATATACAGATATAAACAACTTGACATTTGAGTATAAGAGACTCCTTTCTATGCTGTACACTGCTGTCATCCTTTCTGCTAGTGCCACATACTCCTAAGGTCAGTTGTGCAGTTTTTCAGAGCAAGGTGGTGCCCACTGCTTCTAATATGATTCCCCTTTAGATTAGATTGTGCTAGTAATTCTTATTTTCAGGCATTTGTTGAAGACATATCTGTTTGAGCACATCTTCCCCATGTAGACTATCATTCACGTTATTCGTAGATATTTCCAGAGATGGCTTCCTTGACTGTGTCTATAGATCTGGATTGCAGTCATCCTCTTTTCCTATTGCCATCTACCTTACCAAGCATCATTGTCTTTTCTAGCAAGTTATGTCTTATCATGATATGACCCAAGTTCAACATCTTGGCTTCTAGGAAGAGCTCAGGCTTGATTTGGTCTAGGACCCATTTAGTTCCCCTTTTTTAATATCAGTCCACAGTATCCACAGAACTGTTTTCTCAAAGGAAGTGATTCTCTTCCTATCTGCTTTCTTCAGTATTCAGCTTTCACATCCGTACATAGAAATGGAAATATGATGATGTGGACAATTCTAACTTTATAGATCTTTGCACTTCAGAATCTTGTCTACTTCCTTCACAGCTGCCCTTACAAGTCCTAGTTTTATTCTGATTTCTTGACAGCAGTCTCCATTCTGATTAATAATTGAGCCAAGATGTAGAAAATTTTGAAGCATTTCAATGTCTTCATTGAACACTTTGAAGTTATGGAAGTAATCTGTGGTCATTATTTTTTATTTTCTTAATGTTCAACTGTAAACATGTTTTTGCACTTTACTTTGTTCAGTAATTGTTAGTAGTATTTGCTATTTTCTCCTAGTAGTATGGTGTTATTTGCATATCTTAAATTGTTGATTTAACAATTTAACATTTCTTCCTTTTCCCGGTTTTGATGACTCCTTTCTCTGAGTCTAGTCCTGCTTGACGTATGATAGTTTCAGAATATGTGTGTATTAAAATACAAAAGTATTCATGAATATTTTAAAATAAATATCAAGAGAAAGATAAATACAGGAATATATGACCATTCACAGATGCTGTAGATTCTGTGAAAAAAACATGAAATCGTATGGTCAGGCTGTCTATTTCCATATTGTTTGTCGATATGCAAATGCTTTAAACCCAGTAATGGCAATGACACTTCCTTGAATCTGGGTCATAATGAAAACATGGTATTTGCATATAGATTGCTTTTATCTCAGCAGTATCTTCCATACAAATGATACCCATTTGCTAAGCTAAGAAGACTGCGGGTTGGGTGGTGGTCCCACATGTATCCATGGTACCTCCGCAAAGGTTAGATCACAGTCAGGTAAATGCCATTGATGTATAAACATGTGTTTCTACAAACCTGAGTATATCTGAGGGATGCATCAATGAAGAGCCTCCTCCACATCCAAATATTTCAACACTGCAGCACAGCTGTGACAGCTGAATTGCCAAAAGATTAAGCAGTTCTTGGCCATTGTTCAATTTAGGGTCAGGAATGCTTAAGCCTCATTCTGTGTTGGCTGCTTGAAACCATTATGTCTCAAAAGGAACTAAGAAATACCGAGCTTTACTGTCTTATTCATGAGTGTCTTCCCTATTCATAATATTCTTAGTTTATTGTTTTCCTAATAACACCAAAGCCTTTCAAATAACAGATTTGCTAGCAATGTACAATAAGGAATTATCCCATAATGCTAGTGTTTATGAGAGTGCTGGGCAAAAATGTAGTTTTCCATCAGCATATATTGAAACATAAACATCTAGCATCAGTCTTGCTGATGAAAAGACCATATTTATATTTCTTAAAATAAATAGTGTTCTACCAGAACTTGATTTCTGATTCCTATTAAAGAAAGTGAATGTTGTGAGCTCTAGGAAGCTAAAAAGAACAGCTACATTGTGAGACTGCTTGCCATCTTGTTCACTGGTGAGGGATCTTTGACTGGTTAGAATTGCAGACAGTTTGGATTACAGATCCCATAATTCCATATCATTGGCTGTGCTGTCTGGAGATTTTTGGAGACATTTTCATAACACCATATTCTGAAATGGTTGTGGGGATGGGTCAGAAACAGAGTTCAGAAAAGGTACTTCTTTTGTACTACAGTTTCCGGATTCCCTAAGGGTTTCTTTGAGTTAAAGTAAGGAAAATATAACTTGTCCAAGCTCAAGACAGATTTCCATATAGCTAGGTGTTCTGCAGGACCATGTCTCTGCACTGACATATCACTATAAAATCCATCCATAAAACCAACACTATAGTGGAAGAGCCAAAGAAGGATTAAAGATTATTCAGCCTTACATTACATGATGCCTAGAAATCAGGGTGACAAATGTACACTACAGACCGACACATTAAAGAAAACAAAGCCAAAGTTTGAGTCCAGATAGCAAAATTAAAGGACTAATAATACTCTGCAAATTTGGGGCATGCTGAAAGATGATAAACAGCTTATGGCAGGAATAACATATCACACCTCTGAATATATTGCCCAAACTTGTCAGACCCTTATTGGGGAATGTGAGAGATAACAGTGTATTCTAGGAGCAGAATAATTAGTATTTGCAAGCAGAAGGTGAGCAACAACCAGTCCCTCAGCCCCTCACAGGGACAGTAAAGCAGGATTAAGTATTATTTGTAAAAACATATGTTTAGTTACAAATACCAGTCGTTACAATATCTCATGATGAGAGGCTCTGTAACATGTTCCCTTTAAAGATGGCAGAAAAAGAGACAACTACAGACTACTAAATTTTAATTTTTATATTAATGATATTGACTACTAAATGGAGAATGAACAGAAGTCAGACAGACTAACTAATGCAGGAAGAAAGAGAATATGGCTCAAACTAATAAATAGGAAATGATATGAATACTCATCGCACTTACATCCTTAGTGACACATATAAATTCACTCTGGTGGTCCAGTGGTAAAATGCCAGTACTGTAGCCAAAACGTTGTGAGTTCAATACTGCAAGGCTCCAGGTTTCCATCCTTTCATAGGTTGGTCAAATGAGTACCCAGCTTGTTGAGGAAAATTGGCTAATACATTGTGAACTGCTTAAAGAGTGCTTAGCACTATAAAGCGGTGTAGAAATGTGCTGTTGCTATAAGCTACTGAGTACAGGTATTTAACTACCTAACTATCTTAGTTTAGTGCAGGGGTAGGCAACCTTTTTGAGCCGGGGGCTGGGTTGGTGTCCCCAAGACAACCGGGGGGGGGGGGGGGCAAATAAAAAAATAAATAAATAAAAAAATAAATACAACATTTTCAAATGTAGGACATGTTTTTTAAAAATGGAGGACATGCGAAAAAATTTCATGATTTTTAAAAATGTTAATATAAATGCATGTTTCTTAGGCATGATCAAAATGGAGGACATTTGGACATTATTCCTAGACAGATGGCAGAAATGTACTTCTCTTTCTGGCCAACCCCCCTCCCCCCATTCCAAACAGCACATTTCAGCATTGAACATGGCTTTACTTAACATGGCAATCTCTTGCATATTTCAGAGGCTTATTGCATAACCAAACTCTTTGGGTTTCACACTGAACATGGGTTCACATGGCTATGCATATTGAAAATGTCAAGGTGGTCTCACAAGAAGTGATTTGCCCTCGGGTTCAAATGTACTTCTCAGAAGCGTGTACTTGGTCAAGGGACTGTGGTTTTTCTTCACTGCGCATGAGTTTGTAAAAATCACAGCAACTTACATTGGTCGTGCCTCTGAAGCTGGCTCATATCAATATCACCATCACCATCCTCCTCTTGTTCCTGCTCCTCCTCTTCTTCTTCCTCCTCCTCCTCTTCCTCCGCCTTCCTCCCTCCTCCTCCTCTTCCTTCCTTCCTTCCTCCTTCCTCCTCCCCGTGTGGCTGCACGAGAGGCCCAAGGACCAAGCAGCAGGACCAAGCAGGGGCCGGTCCTAATGGCTCGGCGGGCCGCATGCGGCCCGTGGGCCGTAGGTTGCCGACCCCTGGTTTAGTGCTTTGAAATCAGCTATTGGCCCTTCTATAGAAAAGGGTTGCTTGTTGCTTTATAATGAATCAGGTCATAAATCCAGCTAGTTTAGGATTCTCTACACCAAAGATAGGAAACATGTGGGCAACATGCAGCCTTATATCCGGTTTTCTGAAGGTAGGAGGAAATATTTTACACAAAAAACTTACCCACTGCAATGAGAGAATGGTGATATTAGAATATGCAGTTTTAATCTCAGCCATGGCACCTCAACTGTGGAATGCTCTCCCACTGGAGTTTTGATTGACACCAAACACTCTTATTATTTAGGTGCCAAGTTAAAATTGGCTATTCACCAAAGCCTTTGGGCCTCATTAATTCAGCTCAAAGACTTTTATATACAGCTTTAAAAATGTTTACATTTTTTAATCTGTTGTAAACACATTATATTATTTAACATGTTTTAAACTTATTTAAATTATCTTACTGTTGTAGCCTATTTAATCCATTTTAATGCTGTTGTAAACTGCCCAGAGATCTATTGATATAAGGCAGGTTAGAATCATAGAGTTGGAAGAGACCACAAGGGCCATCCAGTCCAACCCCTGCCATGCAGGGAATCACAATCAAAGCATCCCCAACAGATGGCCATCCAGTCTGCTTAAAGACCTCCAAATGAAGGAGACTCCAATACACTCCGAGGGAGTTTGTTCCACTGTTAAACAGCCTTACTGTCAGGAAGTTCCTCCTAATGTTGAGGTGGAATCTCTTTTCCTGTAGCTTGCATCCATTGCTCCGGGTCCTAGTCTCTGGAGCAGCAGAAAACAAGCTTGCTCCCTCCTCAATATGACATCCCTTCAAGTATTTAAACCAGGCTATCATATCACCTCTTAACCTTCTCTTCTCCAGGCTAAACATCCCCAGCTCCCTAAGGCATTCCTCAAAGGGCATGGTTTCCAGACCCTTCACCATTTTAGTCGCCCTCCTTTGGACACGCTTCAGTTTCTCAATGTCCTTTTTTAATTGTGGTGCCCAGAATCAAATCCAAAATAGCTGATCCCCTTGTTGCCTCTTCCACCTTTTGGACAATGAAATTGTCTCCAAGGCAAGTGAGGAATTTGCTAGACATTGAGGGTTTGGCTGAGTTTGACTTCTAGCAAATATCAGGATAGTCGAAGTCACCCATCACTACTACATTTCTCCTTTCTGAGTGTGTAGTCATCTGTTCTAAAAAGGTTCTTTTTGGGGCGGAGGGAGGCTGCGCCATTTGGCTGCTCTGGCCTCCCTCAGAGGCAGAAACAGGTGCCTCCAGCCCGCCCATTTTTGGGTGGTCTGTCGAGCCCCAGTATTATTAAAACATTCTTTAAAACAGTTTAAAACACATAAAACAGATTTGCTGGACATTGGAGTCAGGTACGTCTGCATGCAGAGCACATGTTTTGTTACAGAGCTGTATCCCTTCCCTTGAACCTATTGGATTAAACAAAATGGGATAACAAAACCTTTTCAAGCCATTTTGCTCATTTCCAGAAAAAACAGCATGCTTCATTTCAAAACAGAACCTCCCAAGACCTTTGTCATTTTAATATGGTTTACTTTCGAGCACACTAAATATATTCGTATCTGTGAAACCCTGGTCTGCCCATTCTGGGTGATTTTAAAGAACCATTTGTGAGGTCCTATTCCCCCTCCTTGATTTGGTTATAATTTCCCTTCAGGTCTGCAATACATTTAGCTGTGGTCATGACTTCATATTAAATTAAACATTTTTTCCCACACATCATTATCTGTTTTTCAAAAAGTAAGTAATTAATTACAGTACGTTTTCTCCAAAGCATGCTATTGAAAAATTAGGCATTGTGCCGGGGTGGCAGAGGAGAAATTTTGCAGGAGAATGCATGCCATTGGGAACCACTTGGTAACTAGATTTATGCTGCTTCACAGAATGGGTTTTTTCCTTTCTTATTATTTCATCTTAAATATTTCCAGCCCATCTTTCAGCACAAGCTTCCAAAGCTGATAACAATGAAAATTTTTAAAAAAGTATAATAACTAACAGTTAAGAACAGTACGAAAGAGTGAAATTTTGGAAGAATTACAAAACATAGCAGAGGAGGAAAGAAATGTGTTTCTTCCAGATCACGAGGAAAAAATTACAGGATGTTTTCCACAATCCTCTATGTTGGCTGCTTGTCTATCAGTTATAGTGGCCTTTTCTTTGACAAGGCTTTATCTCTGGCTATTACTACATATAACAATGCTAGGTTCTCATCTGAGGCCCTTTCAGTCTACACAATTATAACATTATGGGTGTAACCAAACTGCAGAATTAAAGCACTTTGACATTATTGTTCTGTTTTTACTAACATCAAAATTAGTAAAAACAGAACAGAAGTAGCCATGCTGACAGTAAAACCAATTCTGAAATCCACATTGCAGGAATATATTAATTAATACAACCAAAAGTCACACACACACACACACACAAAATCTGTTCAAGCTTTTGTGATCTCTCAACCTCTTTATCAGAGAAGATGTTATAAAGAGAAGGCAGGGGGACAAGGCATGAGACCCATGAGCCCTGTTGTTCTGAGATGGAGAGAACAGGGATTAAAGTTATTGTTGTGAAATTTGAGTCTGAACATAGAGATGAAGAAGAAGCTCCATTCACTCATGGTGTCAGTTGATATGCTATGGTATTAGTGCATAAGGAAGTGTTTTACTCATGCTTCCTCCAGTACCAGTTAAGTCACTCTCCTACATGCATGTGTTTGGAGGGGAAGTAAGGATGAAGAAGAGACAATCCACTATTCATAGTTGTTTTCCACACAGGTCAGAATCTTGACAAAGGTTTCAGCATCTATGGAGAACTTCCGTTGATAATGTGGGATTTCTCTTTCTCTGAGATGATACTGAAGGTGAATGAAGCAATGACAGAGGGTGTGGTTAGGGCATCATGTGTTTGTTTTAACACATGAATAGAATTAATGTCTGAAATGTAAAATCACAGAAGGTTTGAAACTATAGCTGCATCTGCACTACAGAAATTATCCTGGTTGACATCACTTTAACAGCCATGACTCAATGCAATGAGATCCTGGGAACCATAGTTTTGTGAGACTTCTAGTGTCACAACAAACTACAGTTTCCAGAATTACATAGTATTGATCTATGGCATTTAAAGTGGTGTCAAACTGGATTATTTCTGCAGTGCAGATGCAATATAAAAGGGCAAAGAAAGGAACCCTGAATTATGAGCTTTTCAGGACTGTCCTCTAGTTTCTATTTAATGAAACCATTATTGTTATTAAAATAATGCAATCCCTGGCATCCATAGAATAGCTCTTTCCTCACTTGCTCTCTCTTTTATTCTTTGTACCCACAAGTCTATCAAGTTTGCTCTCAAAACTTGCCACTATGGATGTTGTAAACATAAAACTCTCTGAAGATGGACGCTGTAATAAAAATCAAACAGCTAACGCCAAGGAAAATCTAAGATAAATATCGACCTCTCTGAAAGTAGTATGACTCTGACATTGGTTGTTACCGTGTTCAGCAGTCTAGCTTGATCTATTGACCTGTTGAAACTCACACACTTGCTTGAAGTGCTAGCAACAATCCCATCAAAGTCGGTGTGACTAATTATTGGTGACGAGTGCCAGTACGCTTCCATGCAAGACTGAATGCTCAGCACTTTGTAGGTTCAAATCCTATATATGCAGCATTTTTGTACAGGGAGGTATCTGGTGATGAATTACTTGGTGGCTTTATTCCTTTCTCAGCTATAAGACTGGAATATGAGCATAAGACTCAACAGTTAATGAAATTACGCCACAAAAGCAAATCAACAGAACCTGGAAAACTATGCTGGTTGGGGGATTATTGGTCTCGAAGTGAAAGAAGCAATTTTTCCAAGCTCTTCAAAATTAGGGTTACCAGTCCTGGTCCCAAATCTCCAGTTTTTATGGAGGAAGAAGACAAGGGTGCTTCACTCCTTAGGGCTGGAGTGTGGCTTTGGCACAGCGTCCGTCCTCGTAGGATGCATGCATCATTAAAACAGCATACCTCCAAAATGACCCGAAGCAGCTTTATTTTGGCCTGTCTGTTTGAGCCCTCTGTCTCATACCAACATCTCCCATTGCAGGATCATGGCCTTACCATTTCAGCATTGCATACATGCTGGGCAAGAGACACATCTAGTTTGAACCTTTTTTATGGCACCATCTTAGTTGTGGACCTCCCCTTGATAGTTTTTAGGCAGGTAGTCAAAATATTTATTTGTTTCTTTGTTTGCTTGGCTTTATACTAGTTTTAGTGCTCCCAATTTTTGCTCCAGGACTGTGTTTTTCTTACTGTGAGCCAGCTTGGGGACTCTAGCAAAGACTTGAAAAATGATATAGATTTTTTTTCTATAAACAAACAAATACAAATATTTGAGCTTCAGGCCAGCCAGATCTCTGAAGCTTCAGGCAGGCCAGTGTTGCAGATAATACATGGTGTTAAAAAATGCAGTGAAACTCAAATTTCACATGTAATATTTCAAAAGATATTTCTTTTTCGGTTTATTCCCCTTTGAAGCATTGCTTTAAAAAGGATTAGTTTTTCCTCTTCAAGAAACACTTTTTTTCTTGGAGTTGACTTTTTTCTTTACTGTGGGGAAAAAGACATTCAGTTTTAAACCATCTTTCCTAAACAATTCAATCCATTCTTTTTCTTTGTAGGACAAAAACCTGCACTTCACTCTGAGTGCATTTTTGTAAATGTGCTGGAAATCTTAAGCAATCCTTTGGATCGAGGTTAACTGTTTTCATTTGGTGAGTCTGAAAGTACATAGAACTCATTTCAAAGAAGGTTAGAAAGTTTTTTTTATTCTAGGCAAAACAAAACAACAAGCTGCTCTGCTGGGAGAAATGAAAGCTAATGTGTTTGGGGAAAACCATACTTTGTGGAATCAAAAGATATGGAAAGCAGCTAAGCTTAAAGAAAAACCAGAGAGTGAGAATGGATAGCAAATTGGACATGACTATGAAATGCACCAACAAAATGTTTCAACTCACTTGAGAGAGGTGCATTTCATTACGTGGTAAATTGTATAGTCATGCGGGCCTAATTCAGATACAATGGAGAAGTGGCAGCCATGTTCAGGATTAGAATGGTTTCTATCATAAAAACAGAATGGTTCAAAGAAATGCCACCAATCAGAGATTTCAGGTTTTCCATAATAATACAGCGTGCCTGCGTCGTACGCAGGCGTGCTTTACGCGGACTTGAGCTTACACGCTCAAGCCGCGGGGCGCACATGGAGCGGAAGGGGTGGTGCATCCCATTCAATTGAATGGGCGCGTGCTTCCGTTGCGCCCCGCATGCCGCCACGCCACCGTGCACGAGCCCCATTGTTTCCTTACGCGGAGGGATCCGGAACGGATCCCTGCGTAAGGCGAGGGCCGACTGTACAAGGAAATTCACCCAGTGGCTGTAGAGTAGTCAGCATTCTTTTGGCTCCAGCTCCTATAACAAATGGGGCACATGCTCCAACATTTTACAGATTAAAAACTGGGATAGAATGAGTGCTATCCTACACACAGAACTTTATCGCACGAGCCTACTGTCCTGCCGCAATCACACTAGTTAAACAATGGAAGCATATTGATTTGGCATTTCTTATCACACCACAATAGTGTGTTAGTGATCCATGGTTGTGTGATCTATTTTCCACACTGGCAAATGCCACCTTCTGGCAATACTGGGTGAATGTGCTCACAGCAGCATTGAGCTTCAGGAATGGAGAGCAGCAGCAATCATGGGGGCCAACGTCTTCCTGAAGCTGGCTGATCTGTGAATGTGCACACAGCAGCCGACTTTGGGAAGCTGTTGGTGGCCACAATTGCTGGGAGGGGAGCAGAATCATCCTCACTTACACCACCTGACTGTCTGAGAAGCAGAATTGTATCAGAAGGGACCTCTTGCATAAGCACATTAATGCAATAGCCATCAGATTGAGAATCTATTGATGGGTTTTGCCTGTCAATGAAAAGGTGCACTACAGTAATGAATGGAAGGCAAGGCAGCAGCAGGATGAATGCAACATCATGTGATAAGTACCATCCAAACTAGCTGCAATCTTTAGTGGCAAGTTTGCAGTGACTGTCACCAGAGAAGCGTTCCCAGGCATTGCATAATTGTCGCTTGCTATTTGATGTTCCTTAGTTGGCTGTTTTATTGAATCATTTCCTGTATTGCTATGTCCTCCCTCCAGTCCATCTCCCCTGATCCAGGCCTCGGAGGTAGAGAAGAACTGTTGGCCCTCATCCCCTTCCCCTTCTCCTCTTGTGCCGTGTCTTTTTAGATTGTAAGCCTTAGGACAGGGAATCGTCCAATTAAAAAGATTGTATGTACAGCGCTGTGTAAATTTACAGCACTTTATAAATAAAGGTTAATAATAATAATAATAATAATAACCAAATAGCAATAACAAAGTCAAGCAACACAGTTGCCAAGGGGAAAAGTAGGACATTTTAACAACCACTGAGAAACCAGAAAGAAGATGATGACGTGTGATTGTCCCAGCCAATTGCAGGGTATGGGGTGGGTGGGCAGGATTGGATGGGCAATTTCAACTCCCATGACATTCAGTAGGCTGTCCTCATTTTCCACTCTACCTCACAGATACAAAAACTGGCTACTGGCAGCAGTTAGAGAGATGGAACATATGGCGTTGGTTCTTTCTAAAACTCTTTTGCTTCCCAGGACCCAAGAAGCAAGCAAAGGATCCGAGAAAAGCCAAAAGATATGTATTCCTCTCTTCCTGCAATCACAGAAAGACCCTGGATACTCTTTCTAAAAGAAGTATCTGAAATGGACAGGAGGAAGAGTGGTTGATCACCAAAACATTGGGGGGGGGGAGGGGAAGAAACTGCCCACTAAAAATTTGCCCCATTGAGATGGGGACTGGAGAGACACTGCGGAAAACTGGAAGCACTGCGGACCACAAATGGGGGCTTTTGTTGCTGCATGTGGCTTGTGAGCCACATGATTCCACCCCTGCTCTGTATTATGTGGACCTAATAATTTACTTTACAGGATGTTACATGTATGGTAAAGCACTACAGATCATGCAACATTAAATGCCTAGCATCTGGTTTAGGAACATTGGTTTTTTACAAAGTGGCCGCTGATGGCTTCCATATCAGTTGGGTAGCAAATTTTGTCCAGGTTTCAGTCTGAACCTGAACGGAACTATCAGAAGTGCGGAAACTATTGTGAGGCAGGATTTGGCACCTTTTTGTAGCTTGTTTAAAGTCAAAACTAAAACCTAGGGTGCAGTCACTGCCTCGTTGATATGGAAGCCCCCCCACCATCACTGTTTTTCCTTTTGGCTATAAAAGTGCTGAGCCAGAATCCATACTGGAGTCCATTGCATTTAGTTGGTAAATGTTTAAAGCTCCATGTAGCCATTTCCACCTGAATCTATATTCTTAAGTTAAAATGAGAGAAAATCATTCACTGGAAGCATTTTTTTTTTCCCTTTTCCAGGCTTTATGCTTTTGGTGCTAGTGTAAAATTGCTGGTGTGTGTGTTGTGTATGTGTGTGTGGTGTTCCATCTTTCCACCTATGTGCACTCAATCCCCAGTTGAGGCACCTTACTCATAAGTTAAAAAGAGGAAGTTACAAATTTAATGTAACATGCAGTTTTGTGCCTAAACAAAGAATGTGAATCAGGATGAACACTCATAAAGCTTTCTCTAAAGGCTATTGTTAATAAAGCACAAAAGAGTATTTTATCTTCTTATGAAACATAATATCCTCTGATGATCATAAATCATCAAAGTGTGTTGGCTTTGTTATTGTCAACTTTCAAGTACTTCCCCCCACTGGCCTCACCAGGCTAGTTCTCTTTAGCAAATGTAGTTAGTAGGGTGCATGTGGTTAAAGGAAAAGCAAGGGGGTAGTTAAGTGGACACGGTACAAAGAAAAAATGGAGGAAACGGGAAGATTTGAGCCTGAGTCAATATTTTGTTGCAATTGTAAAATTATCTTTTAAAAAAAAATAGACTTGCTGTGTTTCTCCATTAACCAGCTGGTGTTTTATTTATTTATTTAGGTTCATATGTTTTTTAAATTGCTGCATATTCATTACATATCCTGTTTTCTTTCTTAACAGTTTTATGATGGTCAGTATGTAAAGAGATAGGATGATGATTGGCTCAAATTTGTGATTACAGTTATTCATATGCAGGGACTAGGCAAGGCTGCATCCTTTCACTTTACTTGTTTAACTTATATGCTGAAAACTTCATAAGAAAAGCAGAATTAGAATCAGTAAAAGGAGGAGTGAAGATGGGCAGAAGCGACATTAACAACCTAAGATCTGCAGACGACACCCTAATATTAGCAGAAAATATTCAGGAATTGGAACAGTTAATAAAGAATGTCAAAGATGAAAGTGCAAAGGCAGGTCTGATGATAAACATAATGAAAACAAATATAATGACCACAGAAGAAATACAGAAATTCAATCTAGACAATGAGGAAATTGAAATAGTTAAAGAATTCCCATATCTAGGATCAAGCATTGACCAGAAAAGAGACTGTGGTCAAGAAATAAGAGGCCTAGGAATGGGAAAAGCAGCTATGAAAGAACTGGAAAAGATACTAACATACAATTGAGCACTAAAGTCAGAATTGTTCAGGCCATTGCATTCCCAGTTACCATGTACGGATGTGAGAGCTGGACAGTGAAGGAAGCAGACAGAAAGAATATCAACTCATTTGACATGTGGTGCTGGAGAAGAGTACTGAAACTCATGCTACTTCCAGAGACTTTCCCCCTTCTGGATTAGCCCTTAAACTTCATCATTTTTAAAACTTGTAGTCTGAAATCCTTGGATATGAGATGTTGTCAAAATCTGGAGAGAAAAGTGGTTTCAGAAGTGAATCCTTGAGTATTTGAGAATGGAAGTCCTGCACAACAGGAAAGGAAGTCCTGAGCTGGCCCTGGCAACAAAAAGGCATTTCCATTATAACTTGTCTTTGTTTTCCTGTTATCCCCTCCATTACATGCCCAAGATAGCATTTAAATTTGAAAGAACATAAAAAGCATTGCTCTGTAGATATTTGCAGTTTGATGGTGCTGGTGGTGGCGAGCTTGTTTGAAGGGAACTACTGGAGAACCATGGAATGTGAAAGTATGCAGAAGAGAGGCAGCCATGTCCAGCACAGCTGTCCAAAAAGTCACACTTTATAAATAACACCTTCTCTCCATTTTGAATGTCTTACTTTGTCAGAAGATTCCTGCCCCATTCCCACTATTGTGTGGTATAACTGTCTTCCCTTCATGGCTGTTTATTGATTTATTTAACTTATACCCCAGCTTTCTACTGGCACAAGACTCAAAGCAGCTTTCAAAAATGTGAAACAAGGACAGCTAAAATCTTGTTTTCCAAAAATAAAACATAAACAAAATATCTATTTAAAAGACACATGGTTAAAACAGGTTCAAGATAGTCCTCAAGCAATGCCAATTAAAAACGTTTGAGAACATCAGCATCCAAACTTCCCTGAAAAATTATTGGGCTTGGAGGCAAAATTATTCTCACAACATAAAAAATATGCTTGTTTACATGTGACACTTTCATCCGCTGGAATGATATAAACAGATGGTTATTAATTGTTGCCATGTTTAAGAACCTACTGTTTTCAGTTGCTTCTTGCAAACAATAAAATACACCTCAGTGGTTCAGATTTCAAGCTCGCAGAAATGTATTAATTCAGTATATCATTGTGGCAAATACTGTTCTCTTTGTTGTTAGATAAAATAATACATAGGCATAATTTAGTGTTCTTATTTCCAAAAAGCTGTCTGTGTGCAACATGTTTTAATGGATTTTTCTTTACTTTATATTCACAATTAGTTGAGAACACTATTTATGTGTGAAAGGAGCACATAATTTATTGATAATGACAACAATGTCTTTAAAGTGGATAATAATAAAAAATGCACTCTTTCGTTTCCCATAGAATTTTTTTAATGATGATGACTTTATAAAGCACCTGCCATTGCTACAAGCAAACACAAGACATATTAGGAAGGAATGATGGAGAAAGAGAAATATATCTGAAAAAACATGATGAAGAGTTGTCACAATCCTTTTCATCTGAGTGCCCAGTCCCTCTCTTGACTAGTGGAGGGAGTGGGAGATCATGGTCTGTGCTATGACAAGGTTTATTAGATTTACTTAAGAAACAATTTTTGGGGGGACCATTGTATGAAGCTTAAATGAACACTGTATGAGACAATCCTGTGAGGAGCTACCCAACCAAACAACTGTGACCAAAGGGAGGAGCCACTTTCTTTTACTTATAAATTTGATGCATTCAGGTTGTGGCAGGAAAGAATATTCAAAAATGTTTGCAAGAAACATTTCCAAGAAACCCTGATGAAGAAAAATTTCAAGAATTACTCATTGTTTCTTTCAAGAGTGAACTTAAAAAGGTAATTCAGGTAGCATAGATGCTGATGTTGACAGTTCAGGAAGGGGAAGAGTGGGGAAATCCCAAGTCAGACAAAACTATTCGTTTACATATAATTTTTATTTACTTTCAAAAGGGATCTCAGCCATGTACGACAATGCTCTAATATAACAAAAGCAGGAAAATGACAACACAGAAAGGAGAAATAAACACATTATTTGTAAGTTGCTTTAAAAGCTGTAAAAGCTGAGCAAACTGACAAGAACTGTATTTTGCATCTTGGCTAAACTGTGAGTTGATGAAACAGAAAGCTAACAATCAATCTTCTCTCAAATTTATTTTGAATTGCTTTTGCCAGATACATATTGGATGCACAAGGATTTTGCCTCCTACCTGCTGTATTGATATACCAGTCGGTCTGCACTGGGATTACATTTATTAATTTTTATTTGTTTCGTAATAGTAGAGTAATAGTAAAGTATTTAAGAATTCCTTTTAAAAAAATCCAAACAAATTAAAAACCAAATTTTAAAACAAATCTTAAAACAAAATTAATAATACAGCTTTGGCTGCCCACCTTTTTGGAAGAGAAATCCACAACTGAGGTGCTGCTACAGACAAAGCTCTCTTTTGTGCACTCACCACCCCAGGTATTAACAGATAGAAGAGGGGATCCATAGAAGATCTCAGATTCTGGCCTGGCTTTTACAGGCAGAGGTGATTATTTCAGGTAACCTAGCCCAAAGCTTTTTGGGGCTTCATAGGTCAAAAGCAGCACTTTGAAATGAGCTCAGAATCAAATTGGAAACCAGTACAGTTGATCAGAATTGGAGATACAGGGTCTCTGAAATGTATGAAAGTCAGATAATAAGCCGATCACAGAATTTGTGTTGCTCATTCCTGTTCTGTTCTGTGCTGCCAGGGGTCAGCATACAGACTTCATGTTGTTCATCAAGACTGATTCCACCTTAAGGGCCCCTGAGAGAATCAAAAACTTTAGAGAAGACAATATTCACCACCATTTGTAATACAGGTTCCTTTTGGGTATATTGCATGCTTGTTTTTCTTAGTAGTACCTTGGCCTGTAAACTGTACTGTTACATTCGCACTCTGTCTTGTAACACTGGCCTGATAACAATTAAGGAAGTTTTAAGAAACAGTGTGGACTTTGTTACAGAGAGTTTAAGTCAGCCACTTGAGCTGTGATTAGTATGTTTTCTAGGTGTTTGGGCAATAATGGCTTTGTCGATAAGGAAATCTTACTTATAGGATGCTTCGCTTGAAGGTTTAGGCCATTGCTTCTGGTCATTATAGTTTTACACTCTCCTAACAACCAGTGTAAAACTCTTGCTAGCATTGTACTGCTTGTCCTCTGCAGAAAATCAATATGGATTCAGTGGGGGGAAAAAATCTGAAGAAGTACAACAGTTAATTCCAGCTCAAATAGATTTATCTGTCTTTCTTGATGTCTGGATGTTGCTTTAACCTGCCTAACAGTCCAAAAGTCAAGACTGGCCAGTAGTTGGATATCTCAACAATACTAGTCACAGGATGTTGGAAACTTGGAGCTATTTTCTTCTGTACCTATTATTAATGCACTTTGGATTTTGTCACACGGCCCTCCCTACTACACTTTCCTCCATTAGCATGACTGGGTTGTTATGGGTCCCTAGTGCTCTCTTCTGCCCGCATCCTTAACCTTACTTCCCTGCCTTACGTCTTGCCAAGCATGTGTGTGTGTTTGCATGCAATTCTGGAGTTATGTGAATGTGACTTAACAAAAATAATTTAATAAATAAAGGGGGGAGGCTGTTTTAGAAGAGGAGAAGAAAGGAGGAGGGAGGAGAGGAGGAGACACTGATACCATGTGGCTGTGCAATCTTGGAATTGCTACAGGAGTAATTTGCTATGCCAAAGGACATGTGTCATTGGGAGCATATTGACGGGTTTTCCATCACTGGCAAAGGGTGAGCTAACCATACAGAACAAAGCAGCAGTGAGAGTGAGATGATGTTGTGTGATAGGTATCGCCAAAGGTGCTATTATCAAACTTTTATGGCAGTTTAAAAGCCACATGGGAGGAAGTCCTTGGGATAGATCTGGAGCTAAAGAAAGTAAGTAGACTTTCCTGTTGATGTATCTTTTGCTGTTGTACACTGTTTCAGACTGCAGGTTAGGCACTGCAGGTTCGGCCCCATAGGGGCTGTACAGATAAGAAGAATCTCCTCTGGATCATTGCCACAGCAACCACACAGGCCCGCCAATGATCTGCACCGCTGCCAAGGTGCCATTAGCACCCTGGAGCAGTTCGGTGATGTCTTGTGCACTGTATGATTTGGATGTGGTGCACAATGTATGTCATCAGCGTGCACAGCATGTGAATGCGCACGAGTCTGGGAGAGCACTCCACTCTCCCGATCCCTAATTTCGGCCCCATACCGGGCCATAATCTCTATGCATACAAAACAACAACCTCTTCAACTGCTTTGAGATGTTCAGGATTTGAGGACTTCCTGACCCCCCCCCCCCCCAAAATAAAAGACTCCCTCCACCACATTTCATTCCCCCCAACCAACATACAACCTAAATGCAATAAATAATTGAAAAACATAGAAAATCATTTGCAATCTCATGGAGTAGTAATAAAACTTTTAAAATGCTTCATGCAATATGAAATAATCCAAGATTTACTTTCCTATTTGGCATGATACAATGTGGGAACTGATTGTGCCTAATGTAATTTCTGCTAACCTTGATGCTACATTTTTAGAAAGGTAACATTTCCAACGTTTAATTAATTAGTATGTGGATTGGAATACACTTTCCTGAATGTTGTAACACAATTCTCAGTTTAAATATAGCATATAACACCACTCTGTTGTGTACAAAATGTGTACGTTTAGAGAAATTGCATGTAAAAAATAAATGTGCACTTTATGTGATTTTTGAAAAGGCATACTTATGCAGAAACTGAACAGAATGCAGTAGGCCCTCTAGATTTGCTGAAGTTAATTGTTCAGAACCCCCATGAAAGAGGAAAAACCACAAATAACAAAACCACCATGTTTTTACCTGAGAGAACACCTCTCTATGAATCTCTAGGTCCTCCAGTGCAACTCGATTGTCAGTATTCACTGGACAGTGATAATAAAATCACACTGGAGGACCTACAAATACCAACTTCCACCAGTCACAGTGGAGGACCTAGATATTCCTAAAGAGAACATATTACTCACATCCATGAATAATCAAATGCACAAAAGTCAAAGCCGCAAATGCAGAGGTTTGACTGCATATACACATTTCACTAGTCATTCATCCATTTCAACTTAATAATAATAATAATAATAATAATAATAATAATAATATAATAAAATTTTTATTTATATACCGCTATTCCAAGGATCACAGCGGTGCACAGCAAGAGATAAAAAACAGTTAAAAACATCACAAACCCCAGTACCCCCAGCAAATAACAACAATTAACAATAACAACAATAATAACAAACAGCTCCCCATACAAATGGCTGTGTAGAATGGAATACAACATAACACTGCCAAGGGGAAAGAATGACAGACAAGGCTCATGGGGGAAAAGCCTGGTGGAACAAGAAGGTCTTTAGATCCTTCTTAAAAGTATCAAGGGAAGAGGAAGTACGGAGCTCATTGGGGAGGGAGCTCCAGAGCTGTGGGGCTGAAATAGAAAAAGCCCTCCAAGTTGATACATATCGAGCGTCTGGAATTCTTAAAAGATGTCTCTCACCCGATCTGAGTGTGCGGGGCGGATTATATGGGGAGAGGCGGTCCTCCAAGTACCCTGGGCCCAAGCCATTTAGGGCTTTATAGGTAATAACCAACATCTTGTATTTGGCCCGGAAGCAAATAGGCAGCCAATGAAGATCTTTCAAGACTGGCGTTATATGGCTGGCCCTGGAACATCCAGTAACCATGATATACTTTTTTGAACTGCAGTTCCCCAGATTTCCTAGTCAGTATTGTTGTTGTTGTATGCCTTCAAGTCATTTCTTACTTATGGTGACCCTGATCACGGGGAATTTTTCGCAAGATTTGTTCACAGGAGGTTTGCCATTGCCTTCTTGAGGCCGAGAACATGTGACTTGCCCAAAGTCACCCACTGGATTTCATGGCTGAGCTGAGAACTGAACCCTGGTTTCCAGAATTATAGTCCAACACTCAAACTGCTATGCCACACTGTATTCGGCATAGAAAATGAATTTTCCTATGGTTCCCAAATAATGCTTGGAAAGGTCTTAGATTAGTCTAGTGCACTTCATCTGTCACAAGCAGGAGTCCTCTGCAAAAATACATTGATCAAAGACTGATTTCCCTCTCCATGTTATCTCCTGGTGTGCTTCCTCTAATTCTTGCTGCTTTGTATAACTGGGGGAAAGAACTAGGCCAGAGAAATTGCTGTGGGAAAAGCACTTCGCCAGAGGAGGCTCAACTGGTCTTGATGGCTGAGGCAGAAAATACAGATGGTAGACTCACTATATTGCTGAAAAGTCACAACTGATATTTTAGCTTTAAATGCCTGCAGTGGCCCAAGCATAGTTAATGGCAGGTTTTTGCCTTATTTTGGGTGACCAGTATGATAGCTATGATAAATGTATCACCCCCTTCTCTCCCATATGTGCCTGTTTAAATTCACAATGTAGACATGCAGAATAATTAATATCTTACAGATCTGTCCACCACATTACCATGTATTACTGTTTGTTTGATGTAATAGAAAAAGGTTATCAGAGAAAATGGACTGTGTTCTGAAATGCTGAATGGCAGGTAATAAATCGATTGATGGAAAATGGGTAACATCAGCATGCATAAACTTTTTCATTATCCTGTTGGTATTGTTGCAGATATTTACATTTGACCCTGAATTATATGAGGCTGCATATCATCACAAAATCGGGATTCGTGTTTTCTTTGTAGAGAGATTGTTTTTACCTTTTAACCCTCACTGAGGCAGATAGGACTTTTTAGTCATTTTGTTTTGGCCAATATCACACAGAAATGGACCTACAAGGTACGCTTGGTATGACATTATCTTCCTAAGAGCCCTAAACAATACCTTTCAGTTTCAGCCCCTGCCAGTACAGGTTATTTTTGCCTCCAATGAAAATTAGCTGGGGAAAAAATTGTTCCCCATAAATGTATTATTTTTATGTTGTTTACCTCTCTTTTTTTGCAAAGAGAATTGACAATACCCAGAACGAACATTTCATCTCATGGAAACATGTGTTTTCGGGCACTGCAGAATACCCATAAATACCTACATACATTCCTGAGGATACAGTGCATTTTTATGCTTTGCAATACAGGGGAATTCTCACTGGGGACAGATTAAGGCAGTGTATGCTTCTGCAAAAATCTGCCTGGACAAGGGTTAAAAGAATTTATTGTTAAGGATGTGAATATCCCTCTTTGAAGATAGAACACAGAAATGCTTTCCTCTGTGGGCAGGCAGCTGTGGGGTATATTTTGCATTGATCTTCCACTTGTTTTTTCCTGGAAACATCTGTGAGCAGATGGGCAGAATCTATTTCAACTGTTTCCTCAAAATTTCACTATTCCAGGTCAAGCCAAGGTACATAATGTAGATCCTCAGTGAGGCAGAAAATTCCACATGCACCTACCTTAATGAAATGATAATTTAACTAAAACACGTTGGTCCCCACCCATGGAACTGAAAATATGAGGCGACTGCCTCTTTCTTTCTAATGGAAAAGCAAGCACATTTGTCCTGAGCATGTCGTGATGAAGTTATGTGGCCAAGAATTGAAATCCCACAGATGTGAGAGCAGACATTCAATGCTGGTCTGTTGCATTGTTAAATAAATGCATAGATACAGTGGTACCTCGGGATACGAAATACCCAGGTTACGAAATTTCCGGGATACGAAAAAATCCCATAGGAAATAATTGTTGCGGGTTACGAATGTTTTTTCGGGTTACGAAAAAAATTTTGGTGCTTTTCGGCGCTATTTCACACGGAATTGCGGCTTTTCCCCATTAGCGCCTATGGCATTTCGGCTTACGAAGGCTTTTCGGGTTACGAAAGCGGCCGCGGAACGAATTAATTTCGTAACCCGAGGGAGCAGTGTAGTGGGACACAATGTAAAACACAAAGAAACTGTTTGGTAGGTGTATTGGTAAGGATGTGAAAAAAAGGATGTGGAAAAATCTCTTGTCCACTTTTTCTCCAAATCCCACCTGCTTTTACTTCCTGACTTCATTTTGTACTGGTTGCAAGACATTGTGCTTTTTTCCTCCACTAAAATTTACACCAGTTTTATTAATCTTTCCTAATTTGTGCATTTATAAAAATAATTGTCTAATTTACACAACTTTCTCCCATTTACTGAAATTTATTTCTTGTCTAAATCCTATTCCTAGGCCCACCTAGAATAAACCTATGAAATTAATGGGATTTATCTATGATTTGACACAATAATCAACAACTGATTCAATGAGTCTACTGTTGTTGAGACTAACCAATATGGTTCAGGTTTCTCTCTGTTATCCAACTGTGCACATTTTAACTATTTGCATATTGAAATATAATCATTATTTTAGTGCACTTTGTTTCTTGCAAACACTCTGTGAGTTTCAAAAAAAGGGTAAATGCTCAAAGGAGGGTGCACATTTTTTCACAAAGTGCACAGATGCTAGTTAAATTAAAACGATTGAGTATAAGGACATTTTGTTGTTGATTACTGAGCCCCACACTCATTTACTGCTAGCAATCTATGGGATTTTCTCTGATTCAGACTTACTTGAGGACAAGATCATGCTGTCACAAACTGATATCTTTTAGTACTTGGTGGAGTTCCTCTTCTAAATACTAAAAGTATTGTCTAGATAGGGCAGATTGTCTTAGTTCTGACCTATATAATGGAAGCTCCGTGATTCATTTTCCTAAATATTTGTTTTTATTTCAGTGCACTGCAAAGGCAAAAACGTTGCACCAGAGTTGTGATGATACAGAAGAGAGTAGCCATTCTCTTTCTTTAAGCGTTTTCCTGATTGACCCAATGAGGTCATTAGGAATAACTAAAATGAGACCAGAAAAGATTGTTAAGATATGACTAATAAAGGCAATTCTCACAAAATATTTAAAGCTGCAGACAGATAATAGCACTGTACTGTATAGAAGATTTTGACTTCTTATGTAGATAGTCAAATTCTGATGGTACACATGCAGAGGAAGCAAGAGTAAGTTCTGATCTTGCACATTTGGATATTTCTTTAAAAGTTTTAAAACCTCATAAGGAATTATGTTCCTGAGTTGTAAGTTTAAAGTCAAGGTGCATTCTCCACCACAAGAAATAGTCTGAGGAAAATAATAACGTGTTCTGTAATAATTTATAGGGTGTGAAGATACCAAAGGAAGAAAAAGTTCAGGCATACAACTGAGATAAAAGGAAGTTTGAGACATAGAAGATACGCTAATTTTGAGAAGTCAGAGGAAAAAGTGGATGATAGAGAGAAAATATAGAAGGGAAAATGCTAAACAGCAGCAAACTAAAGGAAGAGTGAAATATTTAAGGACTCTGTACAGCTGAATTTCAAAAGTGGGGTTTTTTGGCTTTAAATCAGATAGCATATACAATCTAGAAGTTATAGAACGTATCTAATCTACAAAGTTTTAAATCACTTTCAGTTGTCACAGAGCTTAACCCATGTTGGTGGAACAGTAAAATCCAGTGTTAGGTTTGGTGGATTTCGTCTTCCCACTGCAGACCCCCAAGTACTTCAAAGCCTGTTTTGGAGGGCAAGGAAAGTATCAAAAGCCCATTTTGGGGTATCTTCTAGTGTTCAGGAGAGGAGGACTGTCTATGACATATGCCACCATCACACTAGATTTAAGCCTCACCAGTCCTGATTTTGTTATTTGATTAGTCTTGAGAGTTCACTGTTAAAGATTCTTCATCCTTTTGTCCTTTGGATTCAGAGTAGTCATTTGACCTTGGTTCAACAAGAAGAAATCACACCTTTTCTGAAAGACTCTATTAACCTGTAATGACAAAACAAAACTCCCACTAACAGGACTGTCTCAGTGATATTCTCTTTCCTTTGAGGTTTTGTCCATGAAGCTTCCTACCAGAGCTTCTACGATTATTTTGAGGTAGACCTCTCTGTTAGGCACCACTACATTAAATACATTTAGCATGTTGGCCCATTCACCTGTAGGTGAACACTTAAGACTTGTTCCTATACTCATTGTCAATGTGAATCACAGCCAAGAGAACCCAAATGTCACCCTACTCCCTTTCTTTGTTGTTTTTATGCATCCATTTAGGCTGGAGAGGTTTGCAATCTGAAAAGAGAATTTGCATACCATGATGTTCAGTATCCTGCAGGCCTGCCTTTGTAGCGATGCTCTCAGACAAGCAAGCATACTAGCCCATCAGTCTTATTCCTCTCGTCTCCTCCTTCATTTCCACCCCTTACTACTACCTTTTCTTTCTGCTCACTCTTGGCTGCACTATGTGGGGAACTCTAACAAAGTGCCTCATACCTAGCTTCCTTGAACCACTCCTCCCGAATTGTAATCCCTAATATAGATGCTTCTCTGCTGGGGATCTGAGTCATTCAACATTATGCAAATCTTCATCTGCAATATTTGTTTGTGTGTGAATGAGTCAGGCAGTATTTATAGTTTATTGGACTGCACTGCCAGTGGCACTCTGCTGGGGATAGTTTGCAACCTCCTAACACACGAGTTGTAAAATTATGCATCTAGCTGCATAATAGAGAATACAGAGGAGTCTCCTGGCTTCTTTTATGTACCATGTGTCATCTTTGAACTGGACCTGAGTATTGCATCTCTAGGATATAGGACTTTCTGTCTCATTTTATCTCATCATTTCCTTGTACTACAGGGATATTATCCTCTTGAGAAGTGATATCTATTCCTTGCTTTTCCTCCTGTCTCAGAGACTGGGTGAATACTGTTGATCGTAATTAATTAAGCCATATTACATTTGTGCCCATCTCTCTCCATTTTTTATGTATGTGTCACTAGGTAATACAAAATGCAAAGGGAGCTTGTAGCCCCTTTGAGACTAACTGAACGAAAGATATTGTAGCATAATCTTTCATAGACTTGGCCTACTTCCTCAGATGCATGGAGTAATTACGTAATTTGGAGTTTGGGTAGTTACCATTTACAAATAATTTGTTTCTGTTTTTCCTTTGTCACATTACAGTATTTAAAAGTAGTCCATTGCTGTTATTCCTTATGATGTTAAAAAGTTACATTATTTGGTATTTTCCAGTTACTTTCTCTTGCTTTTTAAACAGAGTAGCCCCCTTAGAATTGATGAAAGTTGCATCCAACTGGGGAAAAAAACCATCAAAATTTCCTTAAAAAGTTATTTCAGAACCCTACTTGTTACACTGGTCAAGTAGTTTTACTCTTTACATCATTTTCTATAATGTGACATCATAGAATCATAGAATCATAGAATCATAGAGTTGGAAGAGACCACTAGGGCCATCGAGTCCAACCCCCTGCCATGCAGGAAATCCAAATCAAAGCATCCCTGACAGATGGCCATCCAGCCTCTGTTTAAAGACCTCCAAGGAAGGAGACTCTATCACCCTCCGAGGGAGTGCATTCCACTGTCGAACAGCCCTTACTGTCAGGAAGTTCCTCCTAATGTTCAGGTGGAATCTCTTTTCCTGTAGCTTGCATCCATTGTTCCTGGTCCTGTTCTCTGGAGCAGCAGAAAACAAACTTGCTCCCTCTTCAATATGACATCCCTTCAAATATTTAAACAGGGCGATCATATCACCTCTTAACCTTCTTTTCTCCAGGCTAAACATCCCCAACTCCCTAAGTCGTTCCTCATAGGGCATGGTTTCCAGACCCTTCACCATTTTTGTCTCCCTCCTTTGGACACGCTCCAATTTCTCAATGTCCTTTCTGAATTGTGGCGCCCAGAACTGGACACAATATTCTAGGTGGGGCCTGACCAAAGCAGAATACAGTGCCACTATTACTTCTCTTGATCTAGACACTATACTTCTATTGATGCAGTCTAAAATAGCATTGGCCTTTTTAGCTGCCGCATCACACTGTTCACTCATGTTCAACTTGTGGTCTACTTGGACTCCTAGATCCCTTTCACACATAGTTTCATTCAGCCAGGTGTCACCCATCCTATATCTGTGCATTTTATTTTTCCGCCCTAAGTGCAATACCTTACATTTCTCTGTGTTGATTTTCATTTTGTTAGCTTTGGCCCAGCTTTCTAGTCTATTCAGGTCATTTTGAATCTTGATCCTGTCCTCTGGGGTATTAGCTATTCCCCCTAATATGGTATCATCTGCAAATTTGATAAGTATGCTCCCAATTCTGTCATCCAGGTCATTGATAAAGATGTTGAATAGCACTGGGCCCAGGACAGAGCCCTGTGGGACCCCACTGGTCACTTTTCTCCAGGATGAAAAGGAGCCATTGTTGAGCACCCTTTGGGTTCGGCCGGTCAACCAATTACAGATCCATTTAACAGTTCCTTTGTCTAGCCCACATTTTACAAGCTTGTTTGCAAGAATGTCATGGGGAACTTTGTCAAAGGCCTTACTGAAATCAAGATATACTATATCCACAGCATTCCCTTCATCTACCAAGCTGGTAATTTTATCAAAGAAAGAGATCAGGTTTGTCTGGCATGACTTGTTTCTCTGAAACCCATGTTGACTTTTTGTGATTATGGCATTGCCTTCTAGATGTTCACAGACTCTCTGTTTAATGATCTGCTCCAGAATCTTTCCTAGTACTGATGTCAGACTAACTGGACGATAATTGTTGGGATCCTCTTTTTTCCCCTTTTTGAAGATGGGGACAACGTTTGCCCTCCGCCAGTCTGCTGGGATCTCTCCTGTTTTCCAGGAGTTTTCAAAGATTATTGCCAATGGCTCCGATATGACATTTGCCAGTTCTTTTAATACCCTTGGATGGAGTTCATCTGGTCCCGGAGACTTAAATTCATTTAGATTAATAAGGTATTCCTCTACTATCTCTTTACTTATTCTGAGCTGAAATTCCTCTATTCTGTCCTCTGCTCCATTATCCTCAGGTTGAGCACCCTTTGCCTTTTCTGAGAAGACTGAGGCAAAGAAGGTGTTGAGTAATTCTGCCTTTTCTCTGTCTTCTGTTAGCATCTTGCCATATTCTCCACGCAGTGGCCCTACCGTTTCCTTCTTCTTCCTTTTGCTGCGGACATATCCAAAAAAGCCCTTTTTATTGTTCTTAACCTCTCTAGCAAGCCGGAGTTCATTCTGCGCTTTAGCTTTTCTGACTTTACCCCTACACATGCCTGCTATTTCTTTGAATTCCTTTTTTGTAATTTCCCCCTTTTTCCATTTCTTATACATGTTCCGTTTCAAACTCAGCTCGGTTGAAAGTTCCTTAGTCATCCATCCTGGTTTCTTGAGACACCTCCCGTTTTTCTTTCTCACTGGAACTGTTTGAAATTGTGCCTTCAGTATCTCCCTTTTGAGAAAGTCCCATCCGTCCTGAACTCCTTTATTTTTTAGTATTTCTGACCATGGAATTGCCCTCAATACTTCTCTAAGTTTATTGAAATCCGCTCTCCTAAAGTCTAGGATGCGTGTCTGACTATGCTTGGCTTCTCCTTTCCACTGTATTACAAACTCCAGGAGAACATGGTCACTTCCACCTAATGATCCCACCACTTGCACCCCATTAGCCAAGTCATCCTTGTTGGTTAGGATCAGATCTAAAATAGCTGACCCCCTTGTTGCCTCTT
>NC_056526.1:80167449-80185230 GCF_019175285.1 Sceloporus undulatus | reverse complement strand
CCACCTTTTGGACCATGAAATTGTCTTCCAGGCAAGTGAAGAATTTGCTAGGCCTTGAGGATTTTGCTGAGTTTGACTTCCAACAAATATCAGGATAGTTGAAGTCGTCCATCACTACTACATCTCTCTTTTCTGACTGTGTGGTCATCTGTTCTAGAAAGATATCATCCAATTCCTCAGTCTGACTTGGGGGTCTGTAGTAGACTCCCACCATAACATCCTTGTTGTTTCCCTCCCCTTTAAGGTTACTTCATTACCCTGAAAACTCCCATGCTCAAGAAAGTATGCTAAGGAATGTCTCAACAGGACTTAAATGTGAAGAAAGAGGAATGTTGGGAGATGATGAATGGCTGCTCCTCAGTATTGTCTACTTCTTCACCAAAGTGAGAAAGACTGGATGTAGAACAAGGGTGGACATACTTTGGATCCTGGAGCACCACACCACTTGTTTCTCACTTTCTCTGGAGCTGTGGAAGGCTGCAGCATGCTGTTATGGCTGTCATGGTGGCCCATTGAAAGTGACATTGCATCACTCCTCACTGTCTCTTGGTGCCATTTTGGGTATTGTTTTTTTAAATTTTATTTTACTATTTCAGAGTGGGGGCAGCTGCCCAAAGCAACATTTTAAAGCATATCAGGGCTGCTTTGTCAGCCAGAAAAGGAGATGGGTTGTTGGAATTAGGAGGGGGTTCCAAAGGCCCCCACTAGACCCTCCATGATTTCCACCCCTGATCTACATAAACCAATACATTCCGTCTGACAGCTGACTGAATCTTTGGAAGCTTTAAACATACCTAGCTGCCACCCCATGCAAAGATCTCCACTGGAGATGGGTTAGAATTTCATTTCCATTTGGTTTTGTATAAAAATAAAAATGGCTGTCATTCTGTTCAGTGGTTATGAGATCATAAACGGGACTTACAATATTGTAACTGCTGGGGATTCACATTTACAGTGATTGAATATGAAGCCCCAAACCTACCTGGTTAGCCTGGCAGTGCCTCAGCTGAAGCAACTGCTTATCAGGGTGGTGGGGAATAACATCTATAGCACCCTCCCAGTCATAGGTGCATTGAGGCAAGCTGTTACAGCAGGATCCTGAGAGGTCTTCCCGACTGTTTGTTTATTGACAGGCCCCATGACAAGGAGAGCACTGCAGATGCCATTTCTTAGTGCCTGGAGACCCTTTGGTTGGAGTGTTTGCAGGCTAAAAAGCTAGGTTTTTTGGGGTAGTGGTGGTGGTGGCATCATCAGATATAGCTATGGTGATCTACCTCCATCATTGTTGTTATATGTGACAGTACAGAATCTTGGACATTGCATTCTGCTTTTAAACAACATTAAAGACATATCTCTTCAGGCAGGCCTATCCAGTCAATTTTCAATCATGACTTTTTAATTGATACATTTTAAAGAATGTATTATATGAGTGTATTTTAATGGTTTTATTGCATTGTATTTTAACTATTGGTTTTATGTGTGTGTTCTAATTGTGTTTGATATTTTAACATCTTGTACCCTGCCTTGAGGCTGGAGGAGAGGCATGAAAGAAATAAAATTTATTATTATTATTACTTATTATATTCAGGATGGAAAAGGTTTTTTTTTTAATTTAAAAAAACTCCTATTAATATGAGAAAAACAGAAACTGGAACATTCATCTGCTTAGGCCTCGGGCTTTGAGTGCTTAATTCTTAAGAGGCTGTCTTTAAATTCCTGCATATTCACCCATGGCAGTGTTGAATTAGGGTTGCCCTTTCTTTCTTGTCTTTTTCTGAGAAATTCTTCATTTTTAATATCTATATAGCAAATGGGTAGAACATGATTCCCCCCCCCTTTTGAATCCGTCTTTTGAAAATGGGATGCAAATTTGTATCAGTTTATTTTTGAAAACATATATTGTATAATTTGTTAATTTAGTAATATTGGATATAAATAACTCGAGGTTCAAAAATATGAAATCAGGAAAAAAGTAAAACAGAGATCCCCACCATCCTTGTTCAAGAGTGGTTCTAGAAATACTTAGAAGTTAGAAAAGCCACATTTTTGGACTAACATTTCCAGATTCCTGCAGCCCAGCATTGTCCCACTGGTCAGCAACAGAATGCGTGAGGAAACTGCTATAAGCAATATTATGTATAAATAGGATTTATTTTTAGCCTTTTAATTTCAGTTTTTACTATTTGCACATTTAAATTGTTTGGGTTTATTTTACTGTATGTAACCCTGAGATCTTGAGATTCAAGGACTTAAATACTAAGAAGGAAGGAAGGAAGGAAGGAAGCAACCCTTGGAATCAAAAGGATAAGTTGTACATTAGTGATTTAAATTATAATTTTGATGCATTGATATCAGTAAGTGAATACAACTTAATGGGTATCTATGGTATACAATTCAAATGTATGTAGCAGCATTCTTATTTCTGAAGATATTCTCATGAACACAGCCACCAGTCTATTATTTTTGAAATGGAGAAATGGAGTAAATTGCTATGTAATTTTATTCATGACTTGAATGAAAGAAACACCTAGTGAATTTTATGCTAATCCCCATTTTCCATGTGCGTTGTTCAGTTTTACAGAATTCACTTGCAGACATTAAAGATGTTTTGTGTGCATTCAGTATCCTTTTCTCCATATATATATATATATATATATATATATATATATATATATGAGCCAGAAAATTTAGCATTGTTTCTTAGATGGTATTCCTTTGTTTTAAACGTGAAGAGGTATTTTCCAGCACCCTTCCTGATTTTATGGATAATAATATTAATATTTTCACTCTACAAAACAACACTATAAAAGAACTTGGCACTTGTTTGTAAGTATTCCATCATCTGAAAATGTAAATAGGGCACACTAGAAGAGATTAACCATCTTTCAGGGACAGGGGAAGGTTTGGATTTTTCTGTCAGATATAATCCCATTACAGTTGCTTCATTTGCGCCCATGCAACAATTTGATATATATTTTCTGTAATCTCTGCCAAGGAATTTTGCTTGCCTATACCTACTACAGTTTCTGTACTTATTAAATCCTTCTTTAATTTATTTTGATTTTACTTGCATACCTAGAAGTTTTGCTTCTACCTCCCAATTCTGCTGATATTTTGAAGTAATGACATACGCAGATGTTATAAGATTTTACAAGATTGTAGGGATGGCACATTTAACATGAGATTTAAAGTAATAGCCCAGTCTGTTTTAGCAATCAAAAATAATAATCTGAGGATAGATGTATACATTTCACTCCTTTAGCACTACTGTGAATCTCTGTTTTCATCCCGTGACAAATGAACACTACAGTTTTCCCTCTGTATCCATGGATGCTTTATCCATGGATTCAACCATCCACAGCTTGTTTTTATATATATATATATATATATATATATATATATATATATATAAATTAAAAAAGCACAATTAGATATTGCCATTTTATATAACTGAAATCATTTTATTATGTCATTGCTTTTGTGTAGTTTTGTTAAATATTTAACCTTCTCTGTCTGAGAGCTCTGGTGCCACAACAAAATATAAATGTCAGGATTCCATAGGACGGAGCCATGACAGTTAAATCAGTGTCACTCTGCATTAATTCTGCAGTGTGGCAGCATCCTCAGTCAGAAGAGGTTATCACACAAGAGAGGAAAGTGTCCTTCTCCTGGACTTGTGCTAATTGTGTGATTGGGAGGAAGATTATCACATCCCCGCACTCTTCTCCCATTCATCCCCTGTCTGTAAATAGTAATGGACCCATTGTTGGGTATTAACAGGATATCCCATTATTCAGAAAATGGCTCCTCCTGGCTTCCCCACGAACGATTCCATGACGGGAACATAGCGGGAAGCCTCAATTACACTTTAGAAGCACCATGGATGATTGTATCCCTAGTGCTTCCACAATGTTTCTGCAAGATTTCCATGATGTTTGGACGATGTTTCACCCTGAATGTGATAAGGTCCTTAGTAACCCCCTACAGTCGATTACAATTATACATTCATGTCAAAGGGAAATATTTACCTTTACTATCATTTGAGTGTTTAGTCACTTAAGTGGATATCCCCCTTAACACTTTGGGTTTGTTCAAGGGATTGAGTATATGAAGTGGGACTTTTTGCCTTTTTCTCACACTTGACATTTCTCAAAGGTTTTTGAGAATCATCTTGGTTTGAAGTGTGGATAATGGGAGATATACTCTGGTACAATGTTGTAGTCTGAATGCTGGACTAGGACTCAGGGAGACCAGGATTTGATCACTGTTCAGCCATGGAAACCCATTGTGTGACCCTGGGCAAGGGACAATCTCTTTGCCTTAGGGAAAGGCAATGGCTAACCTCTCCCGACCAGAAAAACCCTATGATAGAATTGACTTGAAGACAGATTATAACAACAACAACAACAACATGCTGTTAAACACAAAAAGTGGAAATAGTTATGTGAGTTTTTATATCCCAAATAAAATACTTGAAATATCTCCCCATCCCAGCAAACTATATTACCTGCAAATATTCACTAGTAAAAAGAGATTGCAAGAAAGGGGGGGGGGATCAAATGTGCAGGGGCACAGAAGAAAATATTTGTAGAAATCAAATATCCATTTCTCACTGTAAGCAATCTCCAGAAACCTGATGGTAAAAGTTGTGCTCATCCAGTCATAAAATGGACTTAATGTCATGCATTGGGGGAGGTGAATCAAAGCAGTTTTCATTTCAGATCTTGCATGCATACAAAAGTGCCTCTCGGGCAATCCACAGACCAAGTACTCGAGAGGGAATATGACTGGGGAAAAAATATTAGGTCCAAGAGAGTTTGTAGATCTTTGCTTTTTTTTCTGATAATAGTATGTGGGAAATGAGGGAAGTTTTCTTGAAAAAATAGGAATCTGAAAATGCTAGCTTCATCTTAAAGAATTCCGCCACCAACATATCTGACATTTTGTTTGCCATCAGTTCATTGCTCTTGGAATACCCCTACCATTTATATTATTTCGTTTCTAGCTCACACAGCAAATGATTAAGCCTGGGCTATTTCTACTGGTTGGTGTTCTTTCAATAAAAAGGCACATATTTAGACCAGCAAACTCCATGTTGGTAGTTATGGTGGATTACTGATGGACTGTAACATTCTTTGTACCTCAAATGTTTGATTGCTAGGACCCATAAATACATAAATTTTAAATAAATAGCCTCAGCACAGAAGCAGTGTAAAGTGGTAAAATCTGAAGTGCTGCTCCTCATCATGGCAGACATTGTAGAAAATATCTTTCCTTTCCAGCTGCTGTGTAGACTGCAGCTAAACTTAGACAGTGAAGTCCAAGAGAAGTGGCAGATGATGCCATAGTTCCTGCTAACTGAAAAATCCCAGGGCTTTGACGCTGTGAGCCCAGTTGCCATTACACAATTGCCATAGGAGAGTGCATTTCACTATAATTATACCCATGATAAATAAATAAAACAGAAAATCAGCATATAATCTTGCACCATCAAGGCCTCTCTATTTGTAATATTTCCATCCTCATATGATAAGGAGGCTGTACACTGGCTCCTTTTTAACAGTAATCTACTTCATCCACACTACACTAGATGTACTGGAGTACACTTCTCGTCTGTCCAGTTTTGATCAGAAAAGAGACACAGAAAATTTCACCAATCAGAAAAATGCAATTGGGGCATACACTGGGCCGAATAGTTTGGTCCCAGAGCTGTCTTGAATTCCCTCTGTTACTTGTGCATTCTGGAGTGATGCTGGGCAGCTATTTATACAGCATCCCACTGTGTCACCTGCCACCACTATGAGGCCAGAAATGAGGTGCCCAGCATTTATCATATATCTGAACACCTCGACGGGAGTGACCGAGGCCAGTAGTAGTGGCAGTGGGTGGCACAGCAGGATGCTGTGTAAGCAGCCACACAGTGTCACTCTGTTTTTAAAAGTACTTTTTAAAATGTTTGATGTAGTGCAAGGATGGCCAGGATTTGCCATGAAACCCAGTTCCAATGGCCCCTAGAAATGCCCTTGGAACATTCTTTCCAAGAACATATCTTGCCTTCAGGAAGTGTGTCACCTCCTCTCACTTTTTAAAATGGGGGAATCAACCCCACTCACTAATAAATACCAGACCCCTAAATTGTTCACAAAATTACCCTAACTTGAAGAAATGTGGAATATTCTTGTATTTAGTGTTCTCTGAAAAACTGGGCACATGACCAAGTATAATTTCATCATGTAGACCATCTCTAGAAAGATGTTTAATGGTAGTGGCTGCAAATGTTCCTCATTTAAATTAACATAATATGACAAATGATGGACATGGCTTGCTATATAGTTGTATTATAATATGAGATGGATGTCTACAGAGCAGACTTATCAAACTGGACTCATTTTCAATCTAACCAGAAGTCAAAAGGGGCATGTGTCACTTAATAACTCAATATCATCACTTAATAAAATTAAAATATTGTTCAGACTAGTACACACTTGGGGCTGGCTGTGTTACTAATAAAGCCAATAAAGTGTTGTGAAGTGGGTGGGATTGATCTTTGTATATTCAGGTTGACAAGAAAGTTAGGAAGTGAATGAGTACCTCATGCTCCTAGCTAAAATGAGAAGACTTAAAGAAGAAGAAGAAAAGATGACTTAACTGTGAATATATGTGATTAGCAAGCCCTCTAAATATACTTATCCTTCTGTTACAATGGTTGAAAGTGGGGGTGGCATACTGAACTGGATCTGGCTGCAATTCCTGATCTCCCCAAGACTTGGAGGCAAAAAATGACACACAACACTGTTATAAAATAAGCTCTATTGGTAGCATATGATGCAGCAGGTGGTTTACAGCAAAGGGTAAAGCTGCTAAAAGATGGATTACCTACACACACATACACATGGGGGGTGGGGGTGGAAAGAAGATAGATAGAGGAAATCCATTTCTCTTTATATATATGCTGCAGAAGCAAACAAAGAAAATCAAAGTATGCACACAAGACCCATTCTGATAGCTAAAAGAACAGCACAACATCTGAAAAAAGAAGACTCCTATCTATTTCCAAGTGCTAGTCTCCTCTCAGCCTTATACTGCTAAGCTAAAGCAGAGCCTACTAAATACAAATTAACCTTTTCTGTGTTAAATAGCCACTATCATTTTGCCATGCTGCTGCTAAGAACCCTTTTGCCTTGTGGCAGAGACCATCCTCACTACTGATGGGCAGATGTATTCATGCAGAATCTGTCTCGACTGTCTCTATCCTTAGGAGATTATTTCACATGTTTTTTTCCTGAGCTGGGCACTGGATGGGTATGGGCATAAACCACTTAAATATGGATGTTATCACACACCTCCATGCCCAGCTTGGAGGCATTGCATATCTGAACCACACAGATTAGAGGAAAGGACAAACAATGGTAAAGTCCAATGCTCAAACCACTATATGTATTGTTCCAGTATTTGAATAATACCTGCTTTCTACTCAAAACTGGGATTCCCAACAAGATTAAGGGGCTAAACAGACAAGCCAAAGGGGCCAGCATTGGAGTGAAGCGGGGCATTGTGGCCACACGATGCATGCCCCACTCCACCCCTAAGCCTCCGTCATGCCGCCTGACTGACCACACAGCTGACGGTGTTACAGCACTCCTTTGGTGTGGGGTTCAGATGACGCATGGCAAAAGCTGCATTGGAAAGTGCTGCAGCAGTGACAAAGGCGTCCTTTTTCTGGCTCCAAAAGGAGCGGCATTTTGGGGCCAGAAAAACATCAGTTTGAAGCATGGCATGTGGTTGCCACAGCCCTGATCCAGCGAGGAAAGGGGCAGCGGGACACCGCTCCAAAGGGGTGGTCTGTTTTGCCCCTAAATTAACAAATGGAAGAGATATAACTTGTTTTATATATTACATTATATGAAAACACTAATAAACAAATTATATTAACATGGGTGAATTCAAAGAAGTTTAGAAGCAGATAATTAAACAGCCTTTTATAAATAAGAAACATAATTACTGAGATAACTTCATGCAAATACCTTCCATCACAGCAAAAAGCTCAATTTGAGATAGAAGCTATTGCTGTTTCTTCATTTTGGGATTTTGTGTGAGTGTTCATCTCCCAACTGTTCATATTTTTATGAACAGCTATTAATGTATTAAACCATTAGAATGTGTAATTAGCAATCTTTATATTAGGTTAGTGTAAGATATCAAATAAGACCATACTGCCAACTAGATGAACTTTGTGGTATTCCACACATGGTCTGTTTTAATGCATTATTTCACTGGATAATGAAACAGTTCTACTCTTATATGCTTCTCAGTTGCAGTCCTAGACCCTCCTGTGTTTCCTTTGTGTTGACAAATAAATACCTTTATCTATGCAAGAGTGAAAAAATGTGCTTCTTCCTAATGTCGCTGTCATCATGCAGTGTTGTGCCTCTTGTTCCACAGATGATGACACATAATCTAGTGGACTATTAATGAACAAGTTTCTGAATTATTTCATTAGGCTATATGTTAAGCAAAAATTGAGAGGAGAGGAGAGAAAGCTGACCTGAAAAAGCTCAAAGTCTTAAAATTGAGAAACTGCAGACATAAATAGTTTGGGTTCTTCTCCATGTAGTGCAGATTGAGTATACTGCTTTAGGGTTGAAAATAGGAAATGTGGGGAAATAAGTAAATTAAATGTGTACTATGTAGTAGGATTGGCACTGGAAAAGCAGTAACAATTTTAGTGAGCTTTCATCCTGTGTTCTATACAAAATGCGAGAGCATTGGGACATATTGTATTATGTTATGAGCTGCCATCAAGTTGGCTTTGACGTATGGTGACCCTATGAATAAGAGACCTCCAAGCCACCTTGTCATCCTTATCCTTGCTCAGGTCATGCAGACTCATGGCTGTGGCTTCATTGATTGAGCCTATCCATCTAGAATTCAGTCTTCTTTCCTACTGCCTTCTACCTTATTGTTATTGCATTTTCTAGTGAGTCATGTCTTCTCATGATATGGGCACAGTAGGACAGTCTCAGTTTAGTCATGCTGGCTTCTAGGGACAGTTTAGGCTCACAAAAGCAGGAGGAAAGGCAGTGCCATGGTCAGGGAGACATATATAGTTCCATATGATGGCTAGGTTTTTGTTAACTAAGTAGGTGTCTCACATATGATAGCTAGTACAAAGAAGTTACAGCTTCAGACATAAACAATCTTTCATTTTCTTGCTTTTGTCCTCATCTCATTGTTGTGAGATAAGGGTCTCCTCCTTCACATCCCAAAGATGAACAAGACAAACAAATTGCAAATATTTTGCAGAAACTGCTGCTTGTGTACAGTTGGGCTTGCTTAGGACCCCCCTTTGGTTTTCAAAGTGAGGTGGGAAGCATGGAGATTAGAGGAAAGGACAACAGATATTCGCATGCTGTTCTTGCAGGCTGATGTGTTTTATTCTGGCACTAACACTCATGAGAACCCCCTCTAAATGGGAAGTTCAGAGAGTGACCAGGTTGGGTTCTTATATCCTCTCCCTACTTTTAGGCCCCACATGAACAGATGGGATACCCAATGAAGCCATTCTGATAGATGTATCTGATTCAGGTTGACTTGGAATTAACAACAATAAAGGATTTTATGACACTTTAAAGATTAATATGGTTTTATGACACAAAATAGTCCAACAATATGCATGAAATCAACAAGGTGAAACAATGTATGGTTGTGTTGGATGGTGTCGGTGAGGGTCAAAAGGGAAATAAAAAGCCCAACACTAATTCTCTAGAAACTTATATGACGTTTTAATGACCAGGTGGGATGGTGATTGAAGAAGACAGCTCTGGAGAAGAAGGAAACAAATGGTATCAGCTGAGATAATTTTCTTGTAAGCTGCTCTGAGATATTTGAATAAAGAGTGGGATATAAATATTTAAAGAAAGAAGGAAAGAAAGAAAGAAACTATACTATCTCTCACTTCTCCTTCCATTGCAGCCGCACTATCATATATAATGTTTGTTATTATCATTCTTTTATTTAATTCAAGATGTCAACTTTTGTTGCACACTGATTTTATGAATGTCACCACCGTGGCCCTGCTTGCCTCAGCACTTTCATCGATTTCAGCTAGTCAAAATCTTGCTTCCATTTGGCACCAGGCACAAGGTTTTATAAAAGTGGCACAGTTCATGTAAATACATATAGTGCAAAAGAAACTGGAATAAATGAAAGGTCAGTTCATGTTTAAACACTTTATTCTTCGGTGGGAATGCTCAGGGTCAAGGATCTTTAGGCTAATTCATATCTGGGCATTGAGAAAATAGCAGCCATTAACGTATCCTTTTAAGAATCTACATTGAAAACTCCATAATTATATAATCAAAGGGGTTATAGAATCTGCTGCAATTTTAAAACTTCATAATTATACATCACATTGACTGTTGTTGCCCCTAGTTGCCCAACAGAGCAATTCTAGGTTTTACTGGGTAAGTACTTAATTAGAGGATACCTGAACAATGCAGTTTTGAACTGGTAATTCTGCTGAAAATCTTGAATGAGCCAAAATGAGGTTATGGCAGTGCTAAGTGGCCTTGCCACCACAGATGCACTGTTAAGGCAGGATAAATGTGTCTCTTGTAAATCAGAGGTAGGAAACCTTTGGCCTTCTGGGTGTTTTAGACTTCAGCTCCCAGATGCCATAGTTACTACAGTGGGTCCTTGGGATCCACTGGGGTTGGGTTCCCGGTCACACACCCCCCCCCCCCCAGGATAACAACATCAAGGATGCTCAAATCCTATTAAATACAATGGCAAAATAAAATGGTATCCCTTGTATACAATGGCAAAAATGAAGGTTTGCTCTATGGAATTTATTCATTTTTCAAACATTTTTTAACTGTGGATACTTGAAACTATGGATTGAAGATCCTTGGATACAGAGGTCTGACTATATGATCAATGTTAAGGAATCATAGGACTTATAGGTCAAAACATGGGATGCAGTGGCTCAAGTGGTTAAGACGCTGGCTCTGTTGATTGCAAGATTGGCAGATTGGCAGTTTGAGGCCCAAGTGCTGCATGATGGTGTGAGCTCCCATCACTAGTCCCAGCTTCTGCAAACCTAGCAGTTCAAAAGCATGCAAATGCAAGTGGATAAATAGGTATCTCTCGAGTGTTCTGTGTAATCATGATGTTCATATGATCATAGAGTAGTCATCCATCCTGGTTTCTTGAGACACCTCCCGTTTTTCTTTCTCACTGGAATTGTTTGAAATTGTGCCTTCAGTATCTCCCTTTTGAGAAAGTCCCATCCGTCCTGAACTCCTTTATCTTTTAGTATTTCTGACCATGGAATTGCCCTCAATACTTCTCTAAGTTTACTGAAATCCGCTCTCCTAAAGTCTAGGATGCGTGTCTGACTATGCTTGGCTTCTCCTTTCCACTGTATTACAAACTCCAGGAGAACATGGTCACTTCCACCTAATGATCCCACCACTTGCACCCCATTAGCCAAGTCATCCTTGTTGGTTAGGATCAGATCTAAAATAGCTGACCCCCTTGTTGCCTCTTCCACCTTTTGGACCATGAAATTGTCTTCCAGGCAAGTGAGGAATTTGCTAGGCCTTGAGGATTTTGCTGAGTTTGACTTCCAACAAATATCAGGATAGTTGAAGTCACCCATCACTACTACATCTCTCTTTTCTGACTGTGTGGTCATCTGTTCTAGAAAGATATCATCCAATTCCTCAGTCTGACTTGGGGGTCTGTAGTAGACTCCCACCGTAACATCCTTGTTGTTTCCCTCACCTTTAATTTTTACCCAGATGCTCTCCACCTGGCTTCCATGATTGATGTCCTGGATCTCTTCACTGTTGTAAATATCTCTGACATATAGTGCTATTCCTCCTCCTTTCTTGTTTGGCCTATTTCTCTTTAAAAGGTTATACCCCTCTATTTCCACATTCCAATCATGAGACTCATCCCACCAGGTTTCAGTGATGCCTATTATATCATATTTGCTTTGTTGTACTAGGAGTTCGAGTTCATATAGAGCAACTCAGCTTAAAAATTGGCTCCTTTGTTATTGTTTTTAAGGAAGCATTACATTATTTTTTTGCATGAAATTGAACATGTCTAAATCATGTTGGGATGTTGCTTAGATATATTGTATTGCAAACATCAAAATAGTCTAGAAGGCCAAATGTGAGCGCTTTGAATACTCCAGAATGGTGGAGGGATTGTTTTTTTTCTCTTGCTCATCTGTCAAATTTGAATCTTCCTGTTTTGGAAGATTAATTTAGGTCTTCCTTCAAGATCTAAATTGCAAGGCAGGCTGCTTCATCTATGCTGCAAAATTAATGCAGTTTGATTCTGCTTTAACGGTCATGGCTCAATCCTGTGAAATCTTGGGATTTGTAGTTTGTTGTGGCACCATGCTCTCTGGCAGAAAAGACTAAATATCTCATAAAACAACAAGCCCTAGAATTCCATAGCATTGAGCCATGGCAGTCAAAGCAGTGTCAAACTGCATCAATTCTGCAGTGTAGATGCAGCCCTTGTCCAACACTCAAACCACTACACCGCACTGACAGTTTCCTACTGACAGGATCCATAAACATTACACTATTTGACTAAAGATGCTTAGAATGAAGTATGGAGAGGTAAAGAAGGTTCCTGCTATTTCTTATCTTCCCCAAACCTCAGTGTAAATGAGAACTGTGGCGCGAAGATCCATGAGCTACTGAGTGTCCTGCTTGCCTCTGGCAAAGCAGTGAGTGAATTTGTAGATTACTTCCCTCAGGACTTCTGAGGCACTGAAATAGTTGACAAGCACATCCAGCATCAAACAAAGCAGCAACTATTGAATTTGAAAATACTCAGAACAGCAGGGAAGCCATTATGCCATTATGCCAACAGATGAAAAGCTCTGAACTAACTCCTAAAGCATGGAAAGGAAGCAGATCTCGGAGATGAATAAAAACAGAATTAAACATCCGCAGAAAAAATATCCACACATTTTCTTTCTGCACGCCCCTTTGACTCTGTTGACTATGCAGAGGATTATGCACATATATGAAGAACAGATCCCACTGGTTCCTTGTGTGAAAGGCTCAATAAATACAAATAGGACATGGCAAAGGCATTAAAACCATATAAGTTCCTTAAGCCACCTTGATCCAAGGTTGGTGCAGTTTTATTTGAGCTCTGTAAGAAGGATTATGCTGACAGGCTAAAGTCTATTTCAAAACTGATATGCTGCATAATACAGTACATCAAGCAGCACTTTAACAATACATTTGAAATGACAAGTTCCATGCCGTGGTACTTCCGATGAATAAATAACAGGAAGCAGGACCCGGTTTAATGGCCAGATAATAAGAAATGCTGGGCCATGCATCTCTGGCCAGAGTGGAGAATGCTTTTGGTTAGTTTTCATATACAGGGAGTGTGAGGGACCAGGAGTGCCATGGGAGCAACTGAACCATTGGAAAGAGGAGTAAGCAAATCGGCTGGAATTCTCACAACAGAGTCCAGGATATGAGTCCATTTCTAGATATTGGTTGGCTTTTCTAGGAGTAAATATTGGTCAGTCCCATTTTCATTATTTTTTGCAGACCCATACCAGCATTCTTGGCCTGTCCCAATCAGGTTGTGAGTCTATCCTCCATGAGCAGTTGCATTTTGGTACACTTTTTAAAACACTTTTGACCTCTTTGACTAAGACCTCATTGTATGCTCCCTCCTACATATATATATGCATTTTAAATCATGGAAGGTGAAATGTTTCTTGCTTTGTGCCTTCAAATAGTTTCTGACTTATGGAGACTCTAAAGCAAATCTATCATGGGCAGTGGCATCATTAGGATTGGCATCACCTGATGTGGTAATTCATGGTCTCACCCTCCCCACCCCCAGTTGAGTTCCTTCCATACCACACCATACAGAATTCTTAGTAATGTTTTTTTATAATGTTATTCATAAATTGCAATTCCTGTATACCACTGAATGTAATGGCAACAGTTGTGATATAAACAGCTAGCAAAATGAAAATGGTACCTTTAAATTACAATATCATACTCATGTGTGTCTAAGGCGACTCTAACATGGCGTTTTCTTGGCAAGATTTGTTCAGAGGGATTTTGCCATTGTCATCCTCTGAGGCAGAGAGACTGTGACTTGCCCATGATTTCCCACTGGGTTCCCATGGCCAAGCAGGGATTTGAATTCCGGCATCCAGAAACCTACTCCAAACCACTCCACCATGCTGACTCTCAAAGCTTATCAAATGCACAGTAAAATGAATTTACATGTATATCATACACACAGCCTAAATACATTTACATGTGCATAGGTTCTTACAGTGAAAATTTGTGATGTGTTGTTATATATATATATATATTGAAATTAACATTTATTTATTTTTTTAAAAACTGGAACTTCTTTCTTCTCTCCCCATTAAACCTTTCATCACTTACAACAGCTCTTCCATTAAGTTCCAGTATTTCAAAGGGATGTAAGTGAACACCACAGCCTATTTCTGCCAAAAGGCAGGTGTCTCTGGATCAATGGTGTCACCCCCTTAGGGTTTCACCTAAGCACCCAGCACACCCAGTGACACCCCTGATTTTTTAGCAAGTTTTTTTTAGGGGAGGTTTGCCATTGTCTTCTTTTGAGGCTGAGAGCGCATGACTTGCCCACAGTCAGTCCAATGTGCAAATCACTACACCATGCTGAGTCTTAAGGTGAAATGCCCATATGGTTTTATCTGCAGTTTTCTTGATCAAATCTTGGATGGATATGAATCTCTGGGGGATATTGTTATGTGTGTACTTTGACCTGTTGGTAGTCCCATAAAAGATGTGTTGTTGTTTTTCCAGACAGAAATGCATACCCAACAGGCTTCTTCTTCATCCTGAGGTTGGATGCACAGTGAGTCATCCATATTGTGATGCAATGCCTATGCACAGTCTCCAGTTATGTTGCAGTGTGTGCACAGGGATCTTTGCTTGCTATGTGCAGAAAAATATGGACTTCTCCCATTCTTATTGGATGCACAACGAACCTAGGATCAGAGTCCTTCACAAAATGGGAGGATAAGAGACCTCTGTGGTGATTTGTGCTGCTGCTTTGTTGTACTCCTGAAAAGGCATATGCTTTCTTGACACATTTGCTCTTTGTGTTGACACCCACATCTTCTATTCAGCCTTGTTTTGATCTGTACTTACACATCTCTTCCATGACACCTGTCAATGTTGTGATTAGAGATGTGAAGACCTACAGAAAAATTAGGGGGAAAACATTTTTCTCTATGTTTTTCCTGAATCATGCTAAAATAAAATATTCCATAATTGATTTTCTTCCTTTTTTCCATTCTTTTCTTGTCCCCCCCCCATTACCCCCCTATTTCACCTCCCGCTTTTTTTGGCCACAGAGCTCACATGGACTCACAGACATGGAACAGATCACAGGCTGCCTAATCCATTCATCTTTGGTAGGGATGTATTTTTTTTTAATTGAAAAAAATGTTTTTTAATGCTGGGAAACTGAGAAGGAGAATCCTGGACTGCCATGCATTTTTGCAGTTAGAAACTTATTTTGTACAAAATTCACACATAGGGGTTCCCCCCCAGAAAACAGCATCTTTTACACAGAAAATAGTGTTGCACAGATATTCCTGTGCAGGAAATGCTGTATTCTTATGTGCAAAAAAGTGCAAATGGTCTTCAAATATTGCGCAGCTCTTGAAGACTTCCTTTCAGCTGCAAGAAAATGGCCAATATTACTTATTGCTTCCTTCAAGGATGAAATAAGTGAAGAATTACATCTCTATGCTAAAGAAGGATCATCGGCCCAGTAAGGATTGCATAGCTGAGTATTCACAATCCAGATGAAGCAGCGATCAGTCAATGTTGCACAGAAAAGTACTTAACTGGGCAAACAGCTCAAAATGAACAAATCAAGCCACATTTAGTGGATTATCTCTATCCATTATGACACGTTCTCTTATCCAAGCTCAATGAATGCTGTTTTGCTTGGCACCAGAATTCCTGGCTTATCTGAATTTGCTAACTTCATTGGTTGTAGTAGTATGTCAAGCTACTGTGGGATGAATTATTACCATGGCAACCATGGTCCTCTGTTACTGAACTGTTCAAGGAGATTACTGCTACTTTCAAGGCAATGTGATTACATTTTTTTTCATAGTCATAACATCATCTTCTTTAGTCTGGCGAATGGCATTGCTTTGAACTGCCAGAAAAAAATCTACATTTCCCCTATAACAGTTGTACACAATGATATCCACCATTGCATTGACACATGAGAAGAATACAGATCCTTGATTTCTGTTGCCTTCTAGACATTAATATTGAGGTAATGCTGTGTAGTGGTTAGAGTGCTGGGAGTTGGGAGAACCCTGTTCAGGCCCCCATTGTGCCATGAACCTTACATTTTTGTGAGGATAAAGTAGAGAGGAGAGAGCCAGCCTTCAGCTCACAAAAGGAATTTGGGTTATAAAAATAACTAATAAATGAAAATAATAAATACACCACACTAGATCTTTTCCATCTTTGATTATAACTTGAGGCAAATTCTACATGTTAACAATAATGCAGGTACTTTTGTGGGAGAAAAGCAGGGTTTCTTGTTGTATTAGGAGCTGCATCAATTAACAAGACAGGATAGGAACTGATTTCCTATTTGCAGATGCATGTGGAAAATATTGTAGCCCCAATTCAGTGTGGAAGTGACACTTTTTATCACATCAAATCTCCTCATGAACTTAGGGTGTTATGCTCTAAGTGGCTTTTGGAGAAATGTGGCAATATGATGTACATTTTTGTTGAAAGCTGTGCTTTCAGCACACTTTCTGCCCAAGATTTTTTGTTGCTGTTATTGTTGTTTACGTCTTTGTCACTGTTTCAGAAGAGTAGATCTCTGGCCTTTCATCTTGCCAGCTGAAAACTGTAAATCTTTCTTCTGCATTTGAACTGACTTGAAACCTTGTTGTTTTTGATTGACAAGCATACACACAAATGTGTTTGCGTTCCTCCCTCAAATGAGCAAGAGTCATTTACCACTGTCATTTTCTCCATCATCAGAATGGAGTTTTGCTTTGCCAAAAGCCAAGCAATCGTGCTTTTTTTTCCGTTTGTCCTGAAGGTACAATGGTCCATATGCTACAGAGGAGGACTTTCTGATTTAAGATTTCTTTTGATTACAACCAAATCCCAACGGCTTGTCTTCTTTTCCTAGCTATTCTTCTGCTCCTTTCTTCATTATCCAGTTACCACTTTGTGCGGTTTTCATGCTTGTTTCACCCAGTCAGACCTCATCAGTTTCATTCCTTTGGGAAATATCCTTGTTTTCTTGTGGACGCAGTATCTTTTTAGCAATGAAAGAGAATTCACTTTGGATTGCATTTTGATAAGGAATCACCAAATGCACCCTTCCAAATCCAACACATGAACTGGAATGCAGTTATCATTTGATCTTTGCACTTCTCAGGATTTTGCAATGCATTGATCAGAACTAAAAAAAGTGTATATTAGTGAAAAAAGCAATACTAGATTAGGGAAAATTGCTTTTGTTGTTGCATGCTTCTAAGTCAGTTTCAGCTTAAAAAGACGCCGAGGAGACCTTATCAAGGGGTTTTCTGGGGATAAGACTCTATGACTTGCCCAAGATCACCCAGTGGGTTTCCATGGTCAAATGGGGGAATTGAACCCTGATCTCCAGAGTTGTAGTCCAATGTTCAAACCATTGCACCATGTAGGGTCCTAAAACTGCTTACAAAAACACATA
>NC_056526.1:80032236-80164412 GCF_019175285.1 Sceloporus undulatus | reverse complement strand
CAATATATGGCCATCTTAGACAACTTGTACAACAGAATTCCAATAATAGCTATTAGCAGAAAACAACATAGTAAAATGCTCATTTGTTTTTTTGTGTGATAGTTTAAAAAAAAAGCTTACAAAGTAATGCAAAGTGAGATGAGAATAAATATAAAATAAAAAAAACAAGAACAGAGAGAAATGGAGAAAAGTCTGAAAAACTGTCAGAATGATCCATCTTTAGTTTCTTCTGTGGAATAAAATTACAATCATCACCACACTGAGGTTGAAATCAAAAGTCAGGTGGTCGTGAAGAAAGTCGTGGTAAAAAAGAATGACAGAAAAGTGAAGCAGAAAAAGGGGAGAGTTTTCCTGGGAAGAGGAATTTATGTGAAAGGAAAAATATACTTCGTTTGTGATTCAATCATAAAGAAATTACAAGTGTATGGGGCCATAAGGAGAGGCCTGTGCTGCAACAATGGGGCAAACTTTGGTGGTAGAAATGGCCACTCCTGCCTGAGGCTGATTGGGAACGGACCAGTGATTGGTGCCATTTTCATTCGAGTGGGCAGTTCAAAACAAGTTTTTTTTGAGCCCGGAAATGTTTTTAATCCAAAAAATAAAGCCCTCCTGTGGGTTTGTGGGCTTTAACCGGTCAAGTGTGTCCTAAGGATGTTGTTTGTATCATGTCCTCGCAAAAAAAGGCCTGTTGGACTTGGGGGACCAAATGCCAAATCTCCTAGGGGTTTCGTAGGCAAAGGCCTCTCCGCCGAGGTTTTGCCCGATTCCTCCAACCTGAAATAATAGCAGAAGATTGTACTTATCAACTGCTCTGGAAGTCCCATCCATAAAAAGCTGGGAAGTTTTTATACATAGTTACATTATCACAACCCAACCACCATCTATTCCTTTTTACGAAATTGGTTTGATCCAAGAATGAGAGAGAGCACCAAAACAACTCAACTTTAATTAATGAAATGGGGAACTTACCATGTTTTGTTTTTACTCCAACGTTGTTTACTTTCATGCTCTAGAGTCTGCTTCAAACTGGGGGGGGGAAAACTAACAAATGCAAAGATTTGAGTCCAGGGGTGTTCTAATCTGCAAACCAAAAAGACTGCATTAATGGTTCGACTTGCAATATGTCATGCCGTCTAGTTTTGTTTGAGTTTGAGTTTATTGATTTATGATTATTGAAAGCAGCAGCAAAATAATGGTGAGCCAGAAGCCAGCCCAAAGTTACGTTGCACATGATGCTGAAATTTTAAACTCAGGAAGAACAGAAGGACGCTCGTGCAAAGCTGCCAGCGGGAAAAACAGTTTCAAGGCGACAAAGCAATGGTTAACATAGCATCGGAACAAGAAACTTACCATGGGGATAAGGAAATAGGTTTTTGGAACCAGGAGAAAGGTCCAACAAAGGAAAAGGTTTGGATGCCTGTGATGAATGTGTGTTGAAGCAGCAAAGGAGAAAGTGACAATGGAACAGATGCTGATGGTTTGCCAAGTGGAGGCATCTTAAAAGCACTCCAGGAGAATGCAAATGTAAGGAGCATTGAGCAAGTTGGTTTTTGTATATGTTCAATAGTAGAACAAGGGAGTCCCAAGAGAGAACTTCTCCTGGGTGGAAATTTGGGGTAGAAATAAGGAAAATAAATTCGTGCAGGATGTCTATGGATTCTCAGACTTTAAGATTTAATGTTGTGCCGTAATAAAGCCAGTTGGATTAAACAATACAATATATACTTTATCCTACAAAAATGTATAACTTAACAGAAGCAACAAAATTGGAATTGTTCTATGTGCTATAATTGTATGTTTTTATACGGAAGAAAGACTGCAAGGTGTAAAACAAAGAGCCAGACAAGTAGGTGGGTGAATGGTTGTAAGACGGGACTAGGAGGACTCTAGGGAAATGGGGGTTTGAGCGATGGGCTGGCTGTGGAGAACCACTGGGTGAAACAAAACAAACACAAAACCATTAATAGCAATGTTTTCAGACAGTACCTGGATCCCAGAGAGATGTTATAAAAACTTGAGCTGGGCCAGGTTTTATTACTGTTGGTGATAAAACAACCTTTTCCATTGTTGCTCCGACTTTGTGGCGGTCCTTCTTCAGAGATCCAGTTAGCTCTCTTGCTCTGCTCTCTTCCCCCCAGAAGGCAAAGACCTTCTTATCTAGGCAGGCCTTTCATTTTTAATCACAGGGTAGAAGGATGTTGACTGTGTTTTTATCTTGTATTGTGCCAATTATATTTTAAATGTATTTTAAATGTTTTTTTTTAAAATACATGCACTTTAAAAAAAAATTGGTCCCAGCAAGGCCATTAAGCACAGTGAGTAGGCAGAAAGCATGTTATGGCCATCATAAAAGGCATGGTTCTTAATTACTTATGTTTCTATACATATCTTTATCTATCAATTTGTTTATCAGCAGTAGCTTTTAAAGGGATGCAGCATGGCATAGTGGTTTGAGTGTTGGACTATTACTCTGGAGAGCAGTGTTTCCCACATCTTTTAATTTTTCTTGATCATATAGTAGGTTCTCCAGATCATATCACATCCCCACTCTTGGTTTAAAATTTACTTTGCTTTCTCAAATCTTGGGGGAGAGGCCTTTTGTTACACTTTTGTGTTATCTTCTAGTTCTCTGCATTAACTATTGTAGTCATTCTCTTTGGCCCTGTGCACAAATTGCTGAACAGTTGCATTCAGAATTCCAATCCTATTTCTGTCATTTATTACTTTTGCTTCTTACCTACTCTTGTATGCTAGTCTGTGGCTGTTATAAATATTTATCTATCTATCTATTCTTAACCGTTTGAATAGTTTCACCTGTCCAATGAGGCTTTTCTTTCTTTTTAGCTGCAGATATCATTTTGGATACTTCCTTCACAATGCCCCCAAAGTCCAGCGTTCTTCTTGCTCCTGGTCAATTAGGCTTAATAGTGCAAATCTACATTTTACATTAGCTTTAAATTCTACAGAGATGTACTTTGGATTGCATTTTGGCAGGATGATTGATTTACTGTTCTTCTGTAGACTCACTCTAATTTTGGATATCAGCAGTTCACAACTGGTGCCACAACTACTCCTGGTCTTATTTTTGTAGAGTGAATGGAGTTTCTCCATCTTCTGCTTTCAGTTATGTAGTCTATTTGATTTCTGTATTGGCCTTCAAACCATTTCCTCTATCATTGGATCTGAGAAAGTATAATGATATCCACAAGGACTAATAGTAAAGGAACTGCTATTTTCCCCCCACCTCTGCTTCTCGTTCTGCTGCAACACAGACTAGGAGGACTATTTCTTTGAAGATGGATAGTTTAATTTTGAACAGCAAGTGGCAACTATCATTGTCTCACCCTCTCTCACATCTCCTTTCTTCTTTTCTGCCTTGCCCAAAAAAAATTCCAAGGGAAAGTGGAGGGAGGGGAGGAGATCAACCTACCTTGATGCAAGCAGATTGTGAGTGTCTGCTGTTCAGTTCACATTTCTTGCAGCTGAACCATTCTTCCCTTTTTTGCACCTCAGAAATGGAAGAGGAGTTCCACTGCATCCCCCATAGGAGCCACCATTGCACCCCCTTAAATGTTGTACCTGGGACAGAGTAAACCCCTCATCTCTCTTTTGATTTGCCACTGACACTTTGACTACCAAAGGTGCCGTTTATTCATACACATTGGAACCCTCCCTATCCATGGGGGTTGGGTTCCTTCCCTGTTGCAGATAGGAAAAGTATGGATGATCATGCCCCATATTATACAATGGGTGGCACATGTTTTCATCTGCATGTCAGCATGCATGCACTGCCATTGAATATAGGTTGTGACAATCTGTGGGTGGTTGAATCTGTGGATTGCTAGCCCACTGATAGGAAGGGTCCACTGTAGTTTCAAGCTTAACTAATGTTGAGATTTTGAGAAAGCAGATTCTGGGCAGGTTGATACAAATTTTATACTTCTTTTGTACTTTCAGAGAATTATAGCTCACGCCCTTCTCCCCTACATTCTTTTATAGAGTTTTGCAAGCATCACCACAAACAAAACATATGGTTAGTAGATATCATTGTATTTATCATACCAAAACAAACTAAGACCAATTAGTAATAAGTCTGTTGTCTGTTTCATGCAGTTCTCCTAATTTGTTTTTAAAATATGCACATTTTAAAACTGCACATAACATAATGTTTTGACTGAGTTAAAAATTGATCAGAAAAGTTTCCTCTAGGTACCTACCTTTTACATACATTTTCTGTATTTTAACTTGTTGTTTCTTTTAGTTATTTTGTTATGTATTATGCATTTAGTCATTTGAATTTGTACATTTTAATGATTTTGTTTTAATGATTACATTTAAATCCAACCCTCCCTTCAAGGAATTCAAGCTTTCTTCTCTCATTTTCATTCATATAATACTCCTGTGTGGTTGGTTAAACAGAGATGAAATGACTGTACTAATGTCAACCAATGAGCTTCAAGGCTGACTGTAGTTCCTTGATCTAATCCCACTCACAGGACAATAATAATAACAATACTGTAACAATTGTTGGGATTGACTTCTGAGACAGCCTTGGTCCTATCTTTAGCTTCTTGTTATAGAAGTGAAAGTGCAGGACTACAGCTTGGGAGAGTCTCCACTGGGCCATGAAACTCCCTAAGTGGCTGTATAGGCCAACATTTTGTGCCCACATTTTGTGGGGTGAGGGCTGACTGTTTGCACGCTCCAAGCCCTTACGCCACCACCCAGGCGCCATTTTGGCATGCATCCCAAATGACACACCTCTACCACAGTGCCCAAATGGCGCAGCGTAGAAGAGGCATCACAATGCCATGCAGGGGAACTTATGATGCCCCTTCCAGGGAACTGCTTTTTCGAGAGAACATAATAGAAAGAGGACAGCTATGCACAGCACCAGGAGCTCACTGGAGGAAAGGCAGAATACCAATTGAATGAATCAACCAATAACTAATAAAAGTGCAATATGCAGTATTCTGTTGAGTAGTTTGTTGTTATTAACTGCCTGCAAGTCGACTTTGACTCATGGGGACCCTGTGAATGAGATGTCTCAAAGACACATTATCTTCAACCGCTCTTTTCAGATCCTACAGGCTCAGGGCTGTGGCCTACATAATTGAGTCTACTCATCTGGCATGTGGTCTTCCTCTTTTCCTACATCTCTTCACCTTTTATAGCATTATTGCCTTTTCTAGTGAGTCATGCCTTTTCATGATGTGGCCAAAGCATGACAGCCTCAGATTGTCATCTTGGCTTCCAGGGAGAGTTCAAGCTTGATGTGTTCTATGTATCTGTTTGTCTTTTTGGCTGTCCATGGTATTCTCAGCATTCTTCTCCAGCACCACATTTCAAAAGGGTTTTTTCCCCCCTATCAGCTTTCTTTACTGACCAACTCTTGCATCTGAATGGGGTGATGAAAAATACTATAGCATGGATAATTTTAACATCTGGAGCTCACTGGAAGAAAGTCAGGATATCAACCAAATGAATCAGTCAATAACTAATGAAAGTTCAGTGTACACAATATTAATAAGGGCATCCTGTTGAGCAGTTATTATTATTATTTAAATAAATATTTTATTTATTGACATCCTGCCTTTTTCCCGATAAAGGGTCTCAAGGCAGCTAATAAAAAATTTAAAGCAGTACAAGTTAAAAATAATACAAAAGCATAATTAAAAAAACAATTAAAAGATTTTAAAAAGTTAAAAACATTACACATTAAACTTAAAATTAAAAGCATAAGCTAAACTTAAGCATTTGTTATTGTTCAGTATTCATGTTTACAAACCGTGGCACTTCTGCATTGATCACAAATACCCACTCAAATCTACCTTAACATCCAAGTGATGCACTGAGCCTATGGAGGTCTGTTTTGCTGGCAATCAGAATACAACAGAATGACATTCCCAGTTCCTTCCTGCCAGTGAGATGCAGTGTGAAAATCAGGACCAGGATCTCTCTTGCAATTGCTCATAACACCACAGATCACTGGTGGGTAGGGCTCTGGAAACTTTCTTCTGCTGCACCCTGCTCACCAGCAAAACAGATCTGTGTTTCTTTCTGTGTTTTCTAGCTGTTATGGTAGATTTAGAGGGTTAGGTCAGGAGATGATGTGTAGTTGCACATATGTAACTATGTGTGTGATGTTGGGTTTTGACTTTTTCTTTTTTTTAAAAAAAGAAACCCTATTATACTGAAAAGTATAATAAAATGTAATGGTGGCACTGGTAGTGATGTAGGTTATGGCATAATTAGAATAGGTACAATGTAGGTATGGGTCACAGTCTGATAATGGAAGAGGAAGCAATATTTTGTTGCCCCTGTTTGCAGTGTGAAAAACTATTGCCAGTTTCAGAAGGATGAGGCTTAGGTCCTAATTGGAATTTAAAAGAAGTCTCTCTTCTCCATTTACCTCTGAAGAGGTTAGTGAAGATAAGATGTGGGAGATCATGAAATGAGGTTTCAAGCTGGCTGCAACTGGAGTTCAAAAGGAATCCATAAAACAGATCAAAAGAGAAGGCAGAATCCCAGATCAACACTCCTAAGAGTAACTGATTAAAAAGCAATTGCAGATGTTATAGCTCTTTCCATCTACTACTTCTTTAAAAATATTCTCTGCTTTCAAACCTTTTGAAGCTTCCTCCCCAGTCTGACTGCAGACTCAGAATGGGAAATACTTAGGCCACAGTGCTCAGACCTCTATATTCTAGTAGGATTATTTAACAGAAAAATGTCTTGTTTAACACAGATTTGGTTCCTTAGTCTAAACTCCCGCACCTGCCACAAAATACCATAACACTTATTGGGCCTGGCATCTGCGGCAATGTGCTTAATTTCAGGCAGAATTTGACAGGATGCCTACAATATTCTTTGTAAGTCCTACACACTGAACTCTTGGCACCCAGGGGGAGAAAAGGATATGGCAATAATCAAAATAAATCCACAGTTTAAAATAGACTATGTGCAACTGTCTAGCCAAAGGCCTGTTTAAAATGCCTTCCTAAATGCCTGGCTAAATGTAAGAGGTGAAACTAATAATTTTAATGAACTGCATCAAGATGAATCCCAGTGTGTTCATTAAAATAGCATCTCCCACCTATTGACTTCACCTTTTGTTATTTTCTCATTGCTGGTGCAGCTCTCTTCTCATCCACGCTCTTTAAATTTATGACAATTGTTTCTGAAGATGAAAAACAAGGACAAAATTAGGCCATTACTGTGTAATTTGTACTGTGGAAAATACGCCTTAAATCAAGGGTTTTCAGACTGTGTTCCAGAGAATTCAGTGCTTGCTTGTTGTTTCCATTTTTTGCTGGCACTGTACAATGTTGGGGAGAATTTGGGGCTCATTTTTATCAATGTCTTAGACTGAATCTGAGGATGGGGAAAAGGCAACCTGCAGGCTGCATGGGGTCCTCAGAGACTATTTTGTGCCCCCCTGACTTTCCCTGACACCCCCAAACTGCCATATATGTGTATGAAAATATCCTGCAAAGAAACCAAAAAACAACCAAACCATTCAGCACCTATGGTGCCACCCACTCTAGGTGGCTTCTTTTTAGGGCGCATGTCAGTGCCACACTGTGAGGTTGGCGCGGCATGGGGCTGCCTGTCTACATCCTCCCTAAGTAACTGATCTAGAATCACAGCCAATATTTCTGCTCAAAAATATTATTTTCTGCCCAAAAGGTGTTTCCTACACAGAATGTGCTTTTTTTCTGCACAAAAATACCATGTGTAAATTTTGCAAAGTCCTGAACTACAAGTAGTCTTTGAAAGCTGTGCAGTTTTCAAAGAGTTTTTCACAGAAAAAAGATAATGGTTAAAATTACTCATTTTCTTCAAGAACAAAATTAGCAAAAAACCACATTCCTTGTCCTCATCCCAAAAATCTCATTTTAACTAGAGCAACTTGCTTCGGCACTGGCAGTGCGGACCTTCCTCTACCACATATGAGGGTAGTAAGCTAGTGCAGAAGTCACAGTATAGGCTGTGTGATACATTAAGTTGTTCCACAGCTTGCTGCCACTTCTCTGAAGTGACCAATTTATGGGGTTCAGAGACGCCATATGGCACACAGGCTTCTCTTTTTCAATATCTCTCCCTGCTGCTCTGTTCTGCTCCTCCTTGGGCATGTTTGAACTAAAATAACTTCCCTCACACAAGATACACATGTATATGTTTTTGCCAACATGTATAGATATGTTATGAAGTGAGAGAGTGAGCTGCCAGAAAAAAAATCTGTTTTCACCCTTGCATATGGTAGCAGCAGCGAGTGGGGAAAAATACAAAGAAAAGTCAAGCCAGTTTCCCCATGCTTGTTGCCAATTGCACTAATGAATATGGCATCTTATTGAAGTCATCATCGGTTCAAAAAGTGAGAGTTTTCACTGGAGCTGTAGAATGATACAGTTTAAAATTAGATGTTGCTATTCCTCCTTCAAATATTTTTTTCCCTTTGTAAGGTGACATATTTTTACAAGAGGTCTTTTCTTTTATACCAAGACAAATTTCATAATTAATGACTGCAGCATGTTGAGCGTTGTAATTGGAATTTTAATTGGCAATGTGTTAAATAAAAAAAGATCCCTCGCTAAAATATTAATTTTAACTCTGGTGAACTAGCGATGTGGCCCAAGGATCACTTGGGTCAATTTATTTAGAGCTTACTTTGTCTTTTGAATTGGAGCAAGTTATTAACTATGACTGATATGAATGCTATGGAAGGTGGGAAAGCTAGCATTATTTTTTAAAAAATGTATGGCTCACAAGTGATAGAGAATGCCAAGACGCTTATGAGTAAAAATACAATATTGCTCCCTTCTTCATTTACCACTTGCTATACTTCATTCTTTACCATTTGTTTGACAATGAGAAAGAGGAAAAGAAGCACTTTCCATCCACTTTGACCTACATGAAATTCAGGGGTACAATTTGTGCGTGTTAAAATATTCAGCCTGAATGGATGCTGATCCCCCCTTTTCTTCCTTTTTAGTTCCATTGCTGTCCTAGTGGCAGTACTTTAGCTGTGAGAAGTTACTGCTCCATTTTGGGTTCCGTGTGGCATTGCCAGGTTGAATATGGAACATAAGACTGAAAGTGTATGGAAAGAAATGGTGAACAGAGCAAAATGGAACTTGAATTTACTTCATGGACCATCACAGCAAGAAAGATGCCAATGTGAATATTCCATCCTATCCAGATCCATTCTAAGATATTTTTGAGAAACAATCACACTGTATGGATTACAATTTAGCCTTATAAACTGTTTGGGTAGTAAGCACAGCAGGGATAGAACTAACTACAATAGCTGAATGACATCCTAGACATTACCACGTCACGTATGTTGGCCCAAGGATATGATGACTACTCAGAACTGCCAAGAAAGACTCTAGCTCCCTTCATGGCTTTAAAGAGGCAGGAGGGCTATATTTCAGGCCTTGTCCCTGAAGCAGTCACTCACTTATTCAGACTTCTTGCTCTCCATGTGAGAATAACAGAACTGGAGACTGAAAGGATGGAGCTAGCCTGCTACCATTTTTCTGTTATGGTCCAAACTACTTCCAGGGTTTATATTGATGTGGAATGACATTGTGATATATATCTGCAAATTTGGCATTTGTAGACTTTCCCTCTTTCCCATCTCCACATCTGGTCAATGAACAGTTGTTTTTACAAGATGAAATCGATCCCAGAATCCCCACACATCCCCAGATGTGTATGTTGTTTGTGTGATTCTTAAACTAGGTGAAAGCTTTCCCCCATTGACTAAAACATGTTCAAAAGAACAAGAAACTGCAAAGGAAGACAAAACAGCAGACACATTTTAAGATGCCCCAAAGATAGTTGTTCTGTTAGTAAAATACCCTTTTAAATTAGGGGGAAAACCTATTTTTTAAACTAATGAAATAATACTCTTTTGAGCAACTTGAGCAGATACTCCATTTTTTCCTGCAAAACATGTTCAAGTGATGCTTTACAAGCATTTGAAGTGTTTTCCCATAATCATTTAAAATATATGCATTTTTGGGGGGGATATGACTGTAGCAGCCAGGAAACATCCAGGCTTTGGGGTACAAATTGTGCTTGGTCTGTGTGAAGTCTGCCAAAACATTTCCTGTAGTGGAAATTTTTCACACATTCCTAATCAGTGTATTTATCCTGGATCTAAGTGCAAGTTTAGCTCTGTATAGCAAAGCCTTGAAGAAGAGGATGACAAAGTACTTTTTTTTTTGCCAGAAACCACTACATTTGGATTTGGCTGGGTCAAAGTGTGTACTTTTGAGGGTCAGTTTAATATCCTTTTAAAATGACCATCACTTTCCAAAGGTTATATTAAGTTATCAGGCTTCACAAGGCAGAGCTGTTGGAGCAAAACAGCCATTTGGGGTAGAATAGAAATTGAACTTGATTGTCATTGGCTTTTTTTTTAAAGACCTTGAACATTTTTTACCTCTAAAATAACTGAGCAGCTACAGAGGTGTAGCAAATACGCTAGACGAAAAACAGCTAATGAAGTGCTTAAAGTCGTATTTTTCTTAGCCTTACTCCTGGCACTGTTTCCTTATGTTAAACTTGACATTTATTTAATTATTAACAGTTCTACTTACAATCTTTCTTTAAGCCTTTCCCAAAATCTTAAATGCAAGAGCAGCACAGACAATAAAAAAGCAAGTTAACAACTTCACAGCTTCTCTTGACATTGTTAACCTGCATCTTTCGGATACATCACACACAAGAAATGCACTCAGTCAGAAAAAATAGATAATTTAGCGTTCAAGTCACTAGGAACATTTGTTTTTCTTTTTAAAATTCTTCTTGGTGCCTGCTGCTGCCTACGATAATAAGCGTATTTTTTTCTCTTTCTATCACAACATATACCACATACAACAATAATACTCAAATGATCATGTTCAGTATACATCTCCATATAGAGAAACTGAGGCTAAAGACAACTAATCCTAAGTGGCAGTAACCTTAAATGGGATAAAAGAGACTCTTTTAGTCATTCACAGAAAGATTTGATAATATTAATCTTAGTTAGCTTTGAAGCCCCTACTCTTTGTTTTCTTCTTAAACTAAATGTTTCATAGCTGAGATTTATTCACACAGATCCTTATTTGACAGCTGCTAACAGCCAAATCCACACAATGCCAATCTGTAAATGGTGAATGAGACTTTTTGTTAACAACCATTTTGCTTCAACCATCACTTCTTAATTTGATTTTACTATTACAGGAAGAAAAAAAAAGCTATTTACACCAGTGTAAAACAAGGGGGAAAAGGCATTAAATTGTGATTTTATATCTCTGTCTGTCTATCTATCTATCTATCTATCTATCTATCTATCTATCTATCTATCTATCTAAACTTGCTACTTCCTTACAGTGTTCTATTCTATTCACTTCATAGGCATAGATTTTCTTAATCAATCCTAAGAACTGCTGTTTGTTGTGCTCTGATTAGAAATCCCTTTCTAAGATGGTGACAGCCATTTCAGCTGGAGCAGAGGACTGGACTGCCAGATGCCAAGGAATATAAAGAGAGCCATTTCTCATGCACTGTTCTTTATTTTGTTTAATCCATTTTTGGATCTTTGGCAATAATATCACAGTTTATTTATTCTTTCTAATGCCCAAGAGGATGCTCTCTTTACTTTCAAATCTCTGCTGGACATGCTATCCCAGCGAGTGAAAAGCAATAATCTTTCTTGAGAAAATAAAGATATTATGTAATTATTTTCTTAATAAACCCAAGTGTAGTTACATTTTTATTTCATATCTTTTCTTTTCAACATAGATGCAGATGGAGTAAGTAAATCGTTATCACTCAATTTCTCCTAGATTTCAGGATTTAGAGGAGGAAAGTGTTGGACTATGACTCTGGAAACCAGGGTTCAAATCCCTGCTCACTCATGGAAAGCCATTGTGTGACCTTGGACAAATCCTCAGCTTCAGAGGAAGACAAAGGCACCTCACCTGGAACAAATGGTGCCAAGAAAACCCCGTGATAGGCTCACTTTAGGGTCTCCATGAGTTGGAAATGATTTGAAGGCACACACCAACAACAAAGTGAGATATATATATATATATATATATATATATATATATATATATAATTTTTATACCGCTATTCCTTGGAGATCATAGTGGTGTACAGAAAATATAAAAACAGTGTAAAACAAGGCTCCTCCAACCCCCCAATTATACAATATAAAACAGTTAAAACATCATAAAACCCCCAATACAAATAGCAGCAGTACAATAAGAATACCAGTGACAAGATAAAATGCCTAAAACATCACTAAAAAGGGGGGAAGAGTCAGTCAAAAGAAAAAAGAAAAAAGGATCATGGGGGAAAGCCTGGCGGAAGAGGAAGGTCTTCAAGGTCCTCTTAAAAGCTTCAAGGAAGGTGGCTGTGTGGCGCTCGTCAGGCAGATGTTCCAGAGTTGTGGGGCTAAGATGGAAAATGCCCTCCGAGTTGTATTATAGCGTGCATCTGCAATTCTTAGGAGATGTTTCCCGCCCACCTGAGAGTGCGGGGCAGATTGTATGAGGAAGTGTTCCTCCAAGTACCCTGGGCCCAAGCCATTTAGGGCTTTATGAGTTATAACCAACCACGTATTGCGCTTGAAGCGAATGGGCAGCCAATGGAGATCTTTCAAAATAGGTGTTATATTGCCCAGGTGCCCGGGGACTCCAGTTACCAGTCTGGCTGCCATATCTCTGCACTAAGGAAGCTTCCGGGTTTGGTACAAGGGTTCGCCCATGTAGAGCGCATTACAGAAATCCAACCGAGAGGTTACCAGAGCATGTACCCACGGTTTTCAAGGTCCCCCCGGCCCAGGAAGGGTCGCAGCTGGCGTATCAGCCGAAGCTGATAGCAGGTGCTCCTGACCGTCGCATCCACTTGAGATGTAAAGTGGAGCGACAAGTCCAGAAGCACCCCCCAGACTGCGAACTGAGTCCTTCATGGGGAGCGTGACCCCATTCGGGACAGGTGGAAAAATTTCCTTCCCCAGGCCAGGAGAGCCTATCACCAGTGCTTCCGTTTTCTCTGGATCAAATGAGTCTGTTTCTCTCATCCAGCCCATTACCGACTCCAAGCAGGCATTAAGAGGAGAGATGCCATCCCTAGTCACTGCATCAGTCGAGACACAGAGAAGACTATTTGGGTGCCATCAGCATACTGTGATAACACCGGGCCCCATGTCTCCGGATGATCTCTCCCAGCGGCTTCATGTAATGTGAATAGCATGGGGGACAAACACTCTTGAGGGACCCCAGATGTAAGGGCCCTTTTATCGGAGCGACAGTCCCCCAGCTCCACCTCTGGAATCTACCCGAGAGGTAGGAACGGAACCACGGCAAGCAGTGCCCCTGATACCCACTCCCTCAGGCGATCCAGAAGGATACCATGGTCGATGGTATCGAAGGCCCGTGAGATGCCAAAAGCACTAACAGGGACACGCTACACCTGTCCATGCTTAGATGGAGATCATCGACTAAGGCGACCATGGCAGTCTCAACTCCATAGCCTGCCCGAAGCTAGTTTGAAATGGGTCCAGAAAATCCGTTTCCTTCCAAGATCCCCTGTAGCTGAAAGGCAACTGCCCTCTCGATCACCTTCCCCTAAAAATGGCAGCAGCGAGATGGGCCGAAATGATTCCAAATTAGGAGGTCAAGAGAGGGCTTTTTTAACAAAGGTTTACAATGGCTGTCTCAAAATAGTTGGAAACTGCCCTTCCCTGAAGGATGAATAATAATGCGGTGTAGCATCCCTGTAACAACCATTCCGCTTGAGCTGTCAGCCATGAAGGGCAGGGATCGAGAGAGCATGTCATCTTCCTAACGCTACGAGAGTCTTGTCCACATCCTCGGTACTTACAGACTCAAAATGATCCAGTTTAACAGATAATGCAAGCTGTAGCATAGTGTATTGGTCTACATGTAGCCCTACCCTGTGGAACCAATACACCACTCCTCGCTTAGAACACGTGTGAAGCCCCAATGTAGCCCTTCCATGCTTCATGGAGAACAGGCAGGCTAGAGAAGCATCTGGCTATATCCTTATAGCTAGTTGCAAATGATATAGTAATGCTGAGCCAGCGAGGATCCTGGTAAATCTAGTGCTGATGTCATCATTTCACATCTGGCTATGGGGAGATACACTGTGCTCCCTGTTCCCTGATAAGCAGGAATGGCGTGTGGTATGTATGAGAAGAAAGTTCAGAGGGTGTTCAGGAAGTTTGGCAGGGGGACGCTTTGGGTACTGGTAGAAAAAAGGAATACTGACCCCTGCAGTGCTCCAAAAATGACATAGGCATGTGTAATGAAACCTTATGTGCGCATATGCCTCAACAGAGTGCCAACCAATATCACCCATGTCCATGGTCCAAGTAGTGAGACACCTCACCCTGTTATTTGGGCCGGGGTGGATCTTGCCTTCGGACCATGCAAGACCCCACTCTTGCCCACTGGTTATCATTGTGCTGCATAGTTTGGGATTATGAGGCCTTCCGAAGATCATGAACTTAGTTTCCACCAACCCCAGAAAGCCTGGCCTAGAACATAATCAAAGGATGAACAATATCAAAGGATGATAGAAGCTGTAGTCCAGCATTAATGGAGGGCCACATTTTTCCTAACCTTGCTTGTAGAGGTCAACATGGAAGCAAAAGATGGGAAATACACAGCGCCTTTGCCTAGGATATTTTAGAGAAGTACAGTAATTGGTTTAAAACAGGGGTCGGCAACCTCCGGCCCGCGGGCTGGATGCAGGCCGCGAGGCCTTCGGTCCGGCCCCTGTGCTGCTGCCACCACCACCACGCCCACGCCATTGCGGCTTTTCGCTGCTCTGGGCGCTGCCATTTTTTGCCCAAAATGGCAGCGAGGTCGCGTGAGACTTCATGCCATTTTGGGCGAAAAAATGGCGGCGCCCAGAGGCGAAGTCTTGCGCGACCACAGAAAAGGTCGCACGAGACTTCGGCCTCCAGGAGGCCCGCGCAGCCACCGGAGCCCTCAAACAGGGCTCCAACGGCGGCAGCGGGCCTCTGGGAGGCTGTTGCCGTCGCTGGGGCCTGCAGGAGGCTCCAACATCGGCAGCGGGCTCTGGGAGGCCCGATGCCCTTGCTGGGGCCCTCCAAGGGCCCGTTGCTGCCGCGGGAGCCCTCTTGGAGGGCCCCAGCAATGGCAAAAGGGCCAGCAAACGGAGGAGGCCCCGAGCACGGGCGGCCCCCACCGACCTTTTGCTGGCCTCTGACGGGGCCTGGGGCCGGTCAGGCCAGCAAAGAGGGGGAGGCCTCCAGCACTTGTGGCCCCTGCCAGCTTTTTGCTGGCCTCGATGGGGCCTGGGGCCCCGTCAGGGGCTGGCAAAGAGAGGGAGGCCTCCAGCGCTGGCGGCCCCCGCTGGCTCTTTCCCGGCCTCTGACAGGCCTGGGCCCCATCAGGGGCCGGCAAGAGAGGAGGCCTGGCCCCCAGAGGGTGAAGCTCCACCCCCAGCATATGGCTCCGCCCCTGGAGGGGTGGAAGCTCCACCTCCCAGCTTTGGCCCCCCCCCAGTTGTCTGAGGGACAGCAACCCGGTCCCTGGCTCAAAAAGGTGTGCCTACCCCTGGTTTAAAAGAATAAAACAGTGTTAAACAGCAGTTTGCCAACTTTCTAATCTATAATCTTCTGCATTTGGAAACATGGACTTTCTGCACACATACTTCACAGCCTTCTTGTAGCTGCGATCACTTGGGAGGAAGGCTACGCAGATGGCACGTCTCCACAAAATTATATGCTTGTGAGACATAGATTTTGACTAATCAGCACCTGTAAACCTAGGCTTGATTAAAGAATGTGAGGTAGAACAATGGAAAAGCGGCTGAGGAGTGTAACAGAAGGCAGCAAAGCAGGAGATACATGGAGAAGGCCTCAGTTTAGAAAGATCTAAAAATCTTGAATGACACTGTAAACAGAAACACCTGGTGTGTACTCTCCAAAAGGTATTCAAATTATTTGTAAACTCAAGGGAAATGCAATTAATATTTTCTGTATTTGTAGAGGGAGAAAACAACAACAACTAAACCAGTGAAACACATAATATGTGTGGTGAATGCATATGTCAAAAGAGGAATGATACTGTGGAGCACCCTGACTATATTACCATCTCTTCTGCACTCACTGCAATCTGTTTGTCCATAGCTTTTAAAATCCTCCCTAACTTTCCATATCTTGCAGTCAGGAAATAAGATTGGGAATGGGAAGGGCAGTTATGAAAGAACTAGAGACAAACTACTGAAAAGTAAAGATATACAAATGAGCACAAAAGTTAGAATTGTCCAAGGCATTGTATTCCCCATCACTATGTATGGATGTGAGAGCTGGTCAATAAAGGAAGCAGACAGAAATATGGGCATGGGATTGCAGGAACTAAGCAGCAAAATGGAAGATAGGGGCTGTTGGAGGTGTCCCATTCACAGGGTGTCATGAGTCAAGGTTTACACAGGGTGTCATGGTGGTGTCATGGGTCAAGGTTTACATGGGTTAACAACCATTTTCTCACCACGTTCCATTTATACTCTGGCCACTGACCAGCTTTACAACCTCAGCTGTCTTAGCACCAGCTTGTTCTTTTAGAACAGTGGTTCCAAACTTTTGGCCTTCCAGAAATTTGAGACTTCAACTCCCAGAATTCCTGACTGTTGACCCAGTTGGCTGGGGCTTCTGGGAGTTGAAGTCTGAAACATCTGGAGAGCCAAAGTTTGGAAACCACTATTTTAGAACTATATGTGTTTTCTCTTACAGCTTCTTATTCTTGGAACAACCACTCTGATTCTTTCTCTTTCTTTTCCTTTAAACCACCAGAGCTTTGGGCTAACCCCCTAATCTTCAGTCTTAATTGCATTTTCCACATTCAAATTCCTTGATTTTGCTACTTCTCCCTCTCCTTCTTCTTCTGCCTTTCCCTTCAACATTTCTCAACTTCTGTGGGAACGGCGAGAAAAGATATAAATAGATGTTAGAAGAATGCACATAGGGAGATACAATTTTGGAGACAAGTATTTCAGATAGTTCTTCATGAGATACATGAAGCAGAAAAATAATGCTGAAAGGAACCTGACAAATCTGAGTGAAAGTGGATATTAAGGAGAATGAGTGTTCAGTACAAATAATTTGTTTCCTTTCTACAACAGGATTTCCTCAGAGGTGCATTAGCAATCAGTTTATGCAAAACTGCCAATAATCAATTACAAAACAAAGCACTCTAAATGCAAGATATTTCGAAAAATCATACCTTGGGACAAACTGATACCTTTCAGCATTTGAGGAAGCGCTTCAGAAAAACAACCAGGCATAATGAAACATATTGCCTAGTTTGACCCACACTTCTACCTTGTGTTTTCTATACGGACAGTGCTTAAATTTGCACTGCTGTGCCACCATTGACTAAGCACTCATATATACTAAATAGAAGATAAAATATGAATGGAAAAAAGATTAATGGAAAAAAATTAAAAGTATTTTAGATATCTTCTGCCTTATGAGACATATATCTCCAGAAGAAAAATACCAATAGTCCATTCTGTGGATTTTTTAAAAAATACATTTAGATATTTAAAATAAAAATTCAATAACTGACTGTTCAAGACTTCAGATCTTTAAATAAGTTTTTTTTTTGAATCTTTGGAACTTTAAATGATATTATATGATGTGAGTATGAAAAAGTAGGAAACCTTTTAAAAAAAACAACAAAATAAAACTGTCTCTCTAAAAAAGCACACTTTAAGAAACTTGGATTCAGAAAAAAATTCAATAATTCTATACCTATTGGGGTATTTATCATTATTCCATTTTTATCACAGAATAATACTACCAAAACAATTTCACTCTGCTTTTCAATTCATTTTTATAGTTTTTGCTTTTCCCAGTGTATGAACTACCACAATGCGAGATGAGGCACCCATCTGCTTTAGTGTAATTTTTGCATTAGCAAGTAGAAGGATCAATCTCCTATTACATATGCAAATATATTTGCATAAATAGAAGATTGCTATGTGAATAAATTACAGAAAGAAAGAAAAAGCAAATAAATCCAAATTATATGCCAGTTACGTGTTAACTGTCGTGCGGCAGGATGGGACATGTCATCTTATAGAATTTGTACATAAGTAGGCCTATAAGGTAGGCATTCTGTAGCATTGTCACCTGCAGAGTTGTAAATGATGCTCCTAGGTGTCTACCATCTGTCAAGAAAAACAGATATACCTCCTTCCCTTGCTTCCAAAGTGTCCTAACAATTCTATTGGTTTTGGTATTGGAGCAAATTATTATTACTAGACTAATATTTTTTAAAAAAATTGCCCCATGATGTTTTGGAATAAATCTAGATGGCTAAGGAATGGCAGTGACAAAAACAGCAGGGAAAAAAAAAACTTCAGGACTTCTTAAAGCATGATAAAGTGCCCCATCCTTACTTCATCCAATCCCATCTGTCCCAACCATTTGGCCTGTCATGTTGTGCTCTATAGGTCCACAGCCAAACCAGTCTTATGAGGGTGAGAGATAAGCTCCTTTGATTGGCCAGTTTATAGCATTATGAAATCTGAATGTTTACTAACCAAATTGCCATTCCAGTTTACTTCATCCTCCCTCCCCTTTCTGCTGGCTGGATGGGATCATGGGATTGAAAATGCTTTTTCCAGGAAGTTCTAACCAGTGACAAATGAGACTGTCTGTAGTGAGATATTTCACTTTCTTTACAATTGTTTGGACCGATCCTGAATTCTGATTGAGAATTCCAAATAAGACTCAGCTACATAGGAGTTTTGATGGACCAATTTTGCCAGATCATTTCCAAGAGTGCTTTGCTTCTCCAGCCTCATCTGGTTTTCACAACCTTGCTCTGACTCCAAGGCTGCCTCTGCACATCAGAAATAATCCACTTTCATACCACTTTAACTGCCATGGCACAATTCTGTGAAATTCTGGGAATTGTAGTTTTCTGAGTCAGAGAGCTCTTGTGCCACAACCAATTACAATTCCCAGAATGCCATAGTATTGAGGCATGGCAATTAAAATGGTGTGAAATTGGATTATTTCTGTAGTTCTCCACCCAAAACATCATTATATTGCACAGTCATTCACACACACACACACACACACACATTCTCATTTGCCTGTTCAAAGTGTGTTGCAAGAGTTTGGAGATAAAAGGTCAAAGGGAAGTTTTGGGGAGAATCAAGGGGAGATGGGAGTTTTAAGTAAGATGGTCTGGTGTAGTGGATCCTTGGTATCCACTGGGGTTTGGTCCCAGGACCTGCTGGGGATACCAAAATCCATGGATGTTCTAATCCTGTTAAATGTAATGGTATACTAAAATGACACCCCTTAAATAAATGGCAAAATCAAGATTTGCTTTTTGGAAATAATTTTTTTAAATATTTTCAAGCTGTGGATGGTTGAATCTATGCATAAAGAATCTTTGGATACAGAGAGCGGGCTGTAGTCATCAGTTGTGACAGTGGGAAAAAATGAAATGCTGGAAGGAGGAGATGATGGAGAGGAAAGGAGAAACAGAAAGGTCAAAGCAAATAGATTTAATTTTAAGCGTGTGCACACGCACTTGGCTAGAGAAGTGCTTCTCACAGGTGGTAAATGACAGGTGGCCATTTCAGCTCTGCATCAGATTGTATGATACATCAACCACTGAGCAAAAACCTTGATCAGAACAGAATCTGCAATTCAGCTTGGCACAACACTCTTCAGAGACCAAACCTACCGCAGTCATTCCAGGTTAAATCAATCATCATGCTTGCTGGCTTATTGTTGTCAATATATATTAAGGGTCTATTACTATTCTTTCTCATATGGCATCATAACTTTACATGGTTTTTTTTTGATATTTAAAAACAAACAAACAAAATATTGGTCTCATCTGTTACTGGGGCAGAACTGTGGGGTTACTATTTTTTTTTTAAACATGATCCAATAATTTGAGGAGAAATCATAGACCTGATTCTGCAGCTTTTCTGTTAAACACAACGGGCCTTAGGCATGAGATTAAACTGGTAATATTGTGTGTGATACCTTCAAAACCTTTAGGTCTGCTTTTGAATGAAGTTTTAAAAAATATTTAATAGGAGATACAAGAAAAATGTTTACATTTGTTTCCAGGTTTAAAAATGGGATTGCATAGAAGTCACACTGCGACTTCACATTTTAAACTTGCACACTTTAATTATGCCCTTTGGAGGTGTATTTAACAATGTTGTTGTTTCTGTGTGCCTCCAAGTCATTTTTGATTTAGGGCAATCCCAAGGCAAACCTATCATAGAGCTTTCTTGGCAGGTTTCTTCAGAGGGTTTCCCTTTGCCATCCTCTGAGATTGAGAGAGTGTGACTTGCCCAAGACCACCCAGTGCCCTTGAATAAATTAAACTTCTGGAAAATTATTTGACTATACACTCTGTCAAAGTGTGTGTTGTTTTGTAAACAAGTGTTTATCTTATTTTCCTTTCCAGAAGTGCTCTCAAAGTGGTAAAAGATGTTAGTTTATCATAGCACATGATTTCTTTTACTTACATATCTTGTCGTTAACAGTGCTTTGTTTTATCACTGAATATAGTGAGGGAAACATGGGTTTAATTTGTAAGACTGATTGCACATGAGGCACATGTCTCTGATGAGATCCTGTTGTTGGAAGAAAATGGTTTAATCATATGGAATATACATTCTTCGGTACATAGCTTGAACCAGATTTGCCAGGCTGCCTGCAGAGTAGGAGACTACATTTCCTTTTTTGTATCTGATGAAGTTTTCTTTGAAGAGACTATGTAAAAGGATGTATCTTCTTATATGCCCACACCTTAAGATCTTTGGCTGAAGGCTTTTTCTCTGTCCCCCCCCCCCCACCATTGCAGATACAGTTTGTGAGGACAGAGCATTCTTGGTGGCTGCTCCCATACTGTGGAACTTCATCCACTGCAAAGCTAGGTTGGCCCCTTATTTGATCTCTTCTTGCTGCCATGCAAAGGCCCTTTTTATTTAACAGGGTTTTTGGTTTCTAACTAGGTATGGCAGAAAGTTCTCCTAACAAGATTTGTTGTACTTTTATCTTGTGTTTCATATGTACAGTACTGTAAACTGTGAAACATTTTAATATGAATCCCTATTTAATGATGTTTAAACATTTGTACCACATATTGTTTTAGCTGTATTTTGTTTTAATTCTATGCAGTAACTCACTCGGTTCACTCATTGGGCATGTTAAATAGACTAGCAATTTACATCTTTTCAGCAGTACCCAATGCATTATGAGATCCTACATCAGACACATAGCCATAGCATTGTGGCTATGCTTTATCTCACCATACAACCCTAGAAGCAATCTTAACAGCTAGTCATTCATCCCAAGTGACAGTGATCTGAGTTACTGCTGAGCAGGGTACTGCAGGATGCTGCGAACAGCTCCTGCCTGCAAGGAGCAGAAGCACTGTGAGGTCTTGTTGCAACTCTTCATTGTAGCGTTGTTCTATAACTGGTGACTGGACTGGCCATGTCATCCTGTAGCACCTTGCTTGCAGCCTAGATCTCTGGTGCTCAAAACTCCCAATTGGCTTTTAAGGTGGGTTTGGAGATAATTTGTGATCATGGCATGATCAAAAATGAGAATATGGAGGATTTATGATGTCCTACACCTAATGTATAACATTGAAACTGACTAACAAGATGTGCCTCATTGATTTAGTTTTCTGAGCTTTTTACTCTGTCCATGTTGCCCTTCATACAGGTAAGCCTGAAATCTTATATTTTAAAGAAATGACATGAAGCATTATATACATTTGTTGGCATCTTGTTTAGTATTTATGTGATCATAAGTGGGACCTACAGTGTTATAACTCCTGGGGATCCACATTTACATTTGTTACCTGCTGAAGATGATCCCAAAGCCTGCCTTTTCAGCCTGGCAGCACCCCAGCTGAATATTTTCCATGATGCTGCAGATCAGGATGGAGGCATCACTAGAATTGGTGTCACTTAGTGTGGAAACTCATGGTGTCAACCCCCCCCCCCCCAAACACACATACCACAGCACACAGAATCCTTAGTATGTTTTTTGTGCTGATGTTGCTCATAAATCATAATTCCACAGGTTGGACAGCTTCACAGGGAGCAGGAGGCAATTCACACTTCTGTAACCCTTTTTCATTTGACTGGAACTAATATTATCTTTTTGGCTCTATTTTTTGTGGGTTTATAGCTGAAAGCCAGCATTTGGGAGTGGGACTTGTGAAATTCTGGGGTATTGACATGGCAAACTGCTCTATTTAAGAGCATTTGGGGACAATTTGGGGTAATTTGGAGGGATTGGGCAATTTTGGAGGGTTTCCACATGCCTTCAAGGGATACAGATGTGGGCCTGCATGTCCCGGAGCCACATGGTGCCTGCAGGCCACATTCTCCCACCTCTGTATTAATATCACACAGTGCCTTTGTTCAGTCTGTAAAGGCATGAAAATGAAGTTCACAAAATTCAAATCAGAAAGCTTTGCTTCTCACCGATGCAAAATGCTGGTAGAAATCTTCTCACTTTGTAGCTGTGAATTCTTGTTGCAATTATCTCCTGTGGTAACTAATTAATGAGGAAAAGTACTGCTCATTTGAAGTTTGTGATGGGGTACATGGGAAGGTGTGCAAATTTGCCATCGTTATTTTGCAAATGCTGCTTTTTATTGTTGCTTTAGAAATAACACTTCAAGAGGAGAAGTGCATACAGGCTGAATTTGGGACCTTCTGTTTGTGAGGAAGGTACACAATTTATTCACTCAAGATGTCCTCTTTTCCTACTCCTTATGGGGGAATTGATAATCAGGTCTAGGTCATTTCCAGAGGAATGAAATATCTATGAAGAGAGCCATTAAAGCTAAAACAATTTGAGTAATGCATTGATGGGCTCTTCCACTGCTCTGAAAGGTGCTTTCGCAACGATGGGAAGTGAGGCTTGAGAAAGCAACGTAATCTTACAGGAAATGAACGATTTCTTAGCCTATTTGTCAATTCAAGTACAGTACATTAACAATCTAGTGTTAAAACTAGAACCACTAAAGAAATGATTTATCGGTACTTTAGTCTTGTTAAAACAGGTTAATGTCAATACAATTAGCTCTCCGATCAAATCAGCCAGCCCAAAGAGAAAGTTGAAACCATGGCACCTTACCAGAGGGATAACCATCATTAGTGGGGTCATACCTTGAGACATGTTCATACCATCTTGATATTTTAAAAATAGGCTTGGTGTAGGGGGGTTTTCTGAAAGAAAATCTTCAGATAATAGACAAATGACCTGCTGCTCATTTTATTGAGATGATAAAGGAACAGGCTGTATGGTCAGAAAGAGGTCACAGAAGAATTAGGTAAAATTCCCACCCCCATAGTTAAATATGGTCTCTAAATGGACAGAGTCTAAGAGGTCAGTGCCGCTTGCTGAGAACTGGGTTCTAATTAAATTGATTGGAAGTCATTCTGCCAGGTAAGCGAATGCATTCTTCTTCCTTTATTGTTGAAGTCAATTATGAAAAGACCAGGACACAGAGCCAGTTCATAACATTTTAAAGATCACTACTTAGCATTACAATTAAAATTTAACTATCCCCTGGATTTTGTCAAAGGAAGGCTGAAAGTCAAATACTTTTCAATCTCTGCAAGCATGTCCAAATCAATGCCATTATATTGCTCTTCTTCGGGTTGTTCAGTTCTTCCACGACTATTTATTGATGTTTATAGAAATAGTTTATATATGTTCACTGTGAAAACTGAAGGCTTAAAACATTTTACATTTTGAATGTCATCTGTTCCTTGAGTTCTCAATGGCTCTTGAAACCATAGCTTTGGAAGCATGTGACTGACATAGGACCTGGTAGGAAACCACCATGCCACTCCTCCCAACACACACATATAAGTCATGCCTGATATAAAAAGCAAAGCAAAGTTGGACCTGGTTAACACTTGGAAGGGAAGCCAGGAGAGATTCTCCATGCAGGTCTAGGAAAGAGTCCTGTTGGAAACCCTGGAATACTCCTACCAGTCAGAGATAACAATATTGCTCTAAATGGACCAGTGACCTAATTTAATACTAAGACTGTTCCTATGGTCCTATGATGAAATGCCATTGTTCGATGATGGTTGCAAAAGGTGTTGGGAAACTTCTGCCTGTCATATTTTGCTAACCTAATTCTCAATTATCCATCTTGTCCCTGGCACTGTTTCATAACCACATAAAATATCTGACACAGGTCATGAAGTTTGGGGATTAAGAGGCTGTACAGTGGAGTGGAGGTGTGGCGACCGCACGTTGTTTGCCCTGACTCCACCTCATGCTGGCAGGATGCCGCGTGCACCCACTGCATGGTGGGAGGTGTCACAGCACTCCATGGGTGCAGTGTGTTCATGCACTGTGCCAAAGGAGTGACAAAAAGCCACGGTATTGGCAACTATGGCACTCCTTCCGTGGTGCAAAAAGAACCTGCGGCCCTGATTCAGCTAGGAAAGGGACGACATCCTGTCACCTCTTAGGGGCTGTCTGTACAGCCCCTTAGATTTATGAATATATGGATGACATCCAAAATCTTTCTAGTCCAAACCGAAGAAGGTTATTACTTAACAGTGTCTGGGGGGAGGGAAAATGCTTAGTTTCAGCCTGAGACCAGTGCATTTCCAGTTAGTCTTTTTCATAGAATCATAGAGTTGAAGAGAGCACAAGGGCCATCCAATCCAACTCCTGCCATGCAGGAAATCTGCAGCAAAGGCAACCCTGACAGATGGCCATCAGCCGTGTTGTAAAGACTCGAGGAACAAGATTCCACTACACTCCGAGAAAGACGTGGTTCACTGTCAAACAGCCTTTACTGTCAGGAAGTTCCTCTAAGGGTGGGTAGAATCTCTTTTCCTGTAGCTTTGCATTCATTGTTCCGGGTCCAGTTCTCTGGAGGCAGCAGGAAACAAGTGTCTCCCTCCTCAATATGACAGCCCTCAAATAGTTAAACAGGGCTATCATATCACCTCTTAACCTTTCTCTCTCCAGCTAAACATCCCAGCTCCCTGAGTCGTTCCTCAGAGGGCAAGGTTTCCAGACCTTCAGCATTTAGTAGCCCTCTCTGGACACCGCCAGTTTCTCAATGTCTTGAATTGTGGGTGCCCAGAAATTAACCAATCCAGGTGGGCCTTACAAGATCAGAATAGAGTGGAACTATTACTTCCCTTGATCTAGACACTAACTTTATGATGCAGCAAAATTGCATTGGCCTTTTAGTGCGGCACGCACGTTGACCAGTGCAACTTGGGGTCACGTGAACCCAGATCCCTTTCACACATAGTCTCATCAGCCAGGTGTCTCCATCTTATATCTGTGGCATGTTCATTTTCCGCCCTAAGAAACCCTACATTCCGTGGTGAAGTTCATTGGTTAGCTGTGGCCCAGCTTTCAGCCTGTCAGGCATTTTGAATTCGATCCTGTCCTTGGGGTGTAGCTACTCCTCTTAATTTGGTGTCACTGCAAACCCAATCTGTCATCCAAGTCAGATGAAAGATGTTGAATAGCAACGGGTCCCAGGACAGAACCCGGGGGGACCCCATTGGGCATTCTCTCCCGATGAAAAGGGAGCCATTGTTGAGCACCCTTTGGGGTCGGTTAGTTAACCAGTAACAAATACATGTAACATTATTGTCTAGCCCACAATTTCACTAGCTTGTTTGCAAGATGTCAGGGGAAACCTTGTCAAAGGCCTTACGGAATCAAGATAACACACATCCACACATTCCCTTCATCTACCAAGCTGGTAATTTTATCAAGAGAAAGAGATCAGATTTGTCTGGCATGAACCTGTTCTCTAAAACCATGTTGACTTTTTGTGATTATGGCATTGCCTTCTAAAACAGACTCTCTGTTTAATGATTTGCTCCAGAACTTTCCTGGTATAGATGTCAGACTAACTGGACGATAATTGTTGGGATCTCGTTTTCCCTGTTGAAGATGGGGACAATATTTGCCCTTCTCCAGTCTGCTGGAATTCTCCTGTTCTCCAGGAGTTTTCAAAGATATTGCCAATGGCTCTGATATTACTTAGCCAGCTCTTTAGTTCATCAGGTCCGGGAGATTCAATTCATTTAGATTAACCAGGTATTCCGGTACGATCCTTTGCTTATTAGTGCTGAATTTCCCTATTCTGCCCGTCTGCCATTATCCTCAGGTTGAGCACCCTTGCCTTTTCTGAGAAGACGGAGCAAAGAAGGTGTTGAGTAAATCTGCCGTTTCTCTGTCTCTGTGTTAGCATTTGCCATCTTCTCCAAGAGTGGCCCTACCATTTCTTCTTCTTCCTTTTGCTGCAGACATATCCAAACAGCCCTTTTATTGCTCTTAACCGCTCTAGCAAGCCTGAGTTTCTTCGTTTTTGATGTTTCAGAATGGTATATATTCTGATCCATAGACATATGCCTTAGTTGAAAAGTAGACATTGTCCCCATGTCTGAGTAGATTAGACTTGAGGAAACCACCAAGGGTACCAGATGCCATTGGTTAATTCAGAGAAGGCCACACTAAACCCCTTTGAATAAATGTTGTCAAGAAAACCCTACATTAGAGTTCCTATAGTCAGAGTTGACTTGAAGGACATAACAACAATGAATATCACTGACACTGAGGTTTTTACAGAACATTAATGACAAAAAGTAACCGAGATCCTTTTAATGAATAAAGGCAGTTTGTGGAACTACCTTAAGGATTGCCATGCTTAGATATTGTCAGGCATGTTGTTCCAATCAAAGGTGTTGTACAGTACTGTCGAGGGATCTGCAATACGCTGCACAGTTAAAGATCATCTGAATTATTCCCTAGTGAGCCAATCATCGATAGTTCCTCAGTGAGCTTCAAAAGCTTATTCATGTCATGTTTCGGTCCCATTTCCTAAACTGTAAATGGGAATGTGGAGATTGCTATTTAAGAGTCACCTCAGTGGATGAATAAAGAAATGTTAATGCCACAAGATGTAGGAATAATATGGGATGCACCGTGAGCAAGTGAGCATGATGTTGCTTGCTGGTCCACTTTTCTCTCAAAAAATGAAGGCTTAATTGGATCATTTGCAGAGCGAATTTAGCAGCTTCCAAATTTGATCTCACCACATGCATCTGCCTCTGCTTAGTGCCTAGCAGGTGAGCAGCAAGAACAGGAAAGCAGCATTCTTTTAATACTATATTGAAAAGAAACCCTAAGGGCTGCAAACCTAAGGCCACTTGCTGGGAAATAAGTTTTATTGAAACTTTCAGCGAGACTCAAGTTCAGACCATGCATTACTCAGAAGTAAGCCCCATTGAAGGGTGAGAGTTTACTACCAGATAAGGTGTAACTGATTTGTAGCCTATATTTATGTATACAAATTGTATTGGTTTGTCACATATTTATCAAACACTGAGCAGTAGTGATTCCACTCCATAGGTGCATCTACACAAAGAAATAATGCAGTTCAGCATCACTTTAACTGCTATGTTTCTATCCTACAGATCCTAGGGTCTGTAGTTTTGTGAGGCACCAGCAATCTGGGGCAAGAAGGTTAAAGACCTTGTAAAAGTACAAATCCCTGGATCCTGGATGGGAGTTACAGAATAAAAGTAGTATCAAACTGGATTATTTCACAGCGTGAGATGCACCCATGTTTTACATTAGCTGAGCTTTAAGGAGCTACCTGACATTTTGATCTATTATGGAGATAGAGGTAAGCACATTGGGCAGCTCCTTAAACATTGGGACACTAAAGCCATTCACCGAATTTGAAACCACCAGCTACCATGGAGCATAGGTCCTTATGCATCTAAAACAGCACCATTCCTGTTGATATACCCTGCTTTGAGAATACCTGAGCTTTGTACATACACAAACATCTTTCAAGGAGGCGAGGAAAATGCCAGTTAGACCATGAGGACTGCATATGTTTAGTAGCTATAGATTATGGAGTAACCATTGGATGAGGGGACCTAAAAAATCATGTGGAGTAGAATGGCATGAAGTATTGTGAAGTTCATGATGTTGATTGGAACACTGAACAAGGAAACTCCACATGTTGCAGATACCACATATATACTTGAGAATATATATCTGTTGGCTCTGCTTAGCCCACACTTCTGCAGTCTGCACCCACCCTAGACTTGTGGATGATTCCGTGATGTACCATTCTTCAGATTGGAATCCCTGTTGATCAGGTTTCTGCTCACATGGCTGAAGACCCTGTGTCAAACACACTCTATCCCACATGTCCATAGTGGCATAGCTGAATTCTTGCAATCTCCCCTACAATTCTTTGAATGAATGTTGGAGTGTGTGCCTGTGCAACCCTCACAAAATCAACTAAATGACTAACAACTGATCTCTCTCTACTCTTCTCATCTTCCCCAACACTAGTATTAATTGCATGTTGTCAAGGATTGTGAATGGTGAAATTGGACAAACAGACGCTTAAAGCCCGCGACAACCTTTCAGACAGTTGGCATGAGACTGCTATAGAAGCTATTGCTGATGAATAATTTCAGAGCACATTCACACAATGTCAGTCTGGAAATGGAAGAGCCTCTTGGGGACTATTGCTGGAGTGGAGGGTGGCTGCTTGCAGCGAGGGTATAGGCGCATTCCTTGACATTTACGTGGAAAGATCGAAGGCAGAGGATGGATAGAAATCTTGCTAGCACTGAAGAGTCACTGCTAGTTTGAACAGGTGTAGGAGTTGTGAGTGAAAAGCATGATTGACTAAGGCATGTACTGTATGAAGCATGGCATGATATAACATACGTCTCAAGCTAATTTAATGTGTGCAGAGGAGCTGCTGTTGCATGTGCCGAGTTCTTCACGAATTTGCACTCTTACTGATTGAAAGGGAACAGGGAAAGAGGGAAACTCTTGTGCTCCCTTCCAAATATCTGTTCGGATTTAGCTTTATAAAATTATGGGGTGTGGTCTGGGAAGTACTCTAGTCTTCTGTCTAGGCAAGGGACAGAGAAAATGTGGCTCATAGACTATATCCTCTCTGAATGTGTAGCCCAGTTCTGTACTATTTCCATTTTGGAGCTGCTTTGAGACTGTAGGATGGCTATGGCAGTTTTTTGAAAACCAGAATTACTCTGGTCACTTCTATTGTTGAGAAAATCAGCTAGGGACCCATCTGAAAGATGGTGAAATTTCCACCTGTGCTCCTAGAGAGCGGAAGGGCAGGTGCCACTTTGAGATCTTGGAGTTACATGTACAGTCCCTGGACTTCGTAAAGGGTCCCAAAAAAAAAAAAAAAAAAAAAAAAAAAAAAAAAAAAAAAAAAAAAAAAAAAAAAAAAAAAAAAAAAAAAAAAAAAAAAAAAAAAAAAATAAAAAAAAAAAAAAAAAAGAAAAAAAAATAAAAAAAAAAAAAAAAAAAAAAAAAAAAAAAAAAAAAAAAAAAAAAAAAAAAAAAAAAAAAAAAAAAAAAAAAAAAAAAAAAAAAAAAAAAAAAAAAAAAAAAAAAAAAAAAAAAAAAAAAAAAAAAAAAAAAAAAAAAAAAAAAAAAAAAAAGGGAAAAAAAAAAAAAAAAAAAAAAAAAAAAAAAAAAAAAAAAAAAAAAAAATAATCACTGAGCTTACACACATCCTGGAAGCCTGTTTGTATGGAATAGACTTCTCACATCCTTTCCCTGGTGTAAAATGGTCCACTCACATCCGGTCCTACTGATATCACTTATCGTGAAACTTCAGATGAGCGCATTTTCCTAATCTTGTTTTTTTGTCTCAACTAGAGCAACCCAATTGAAATCATGTATTTTCTCTATGTATTAAGTCAATCAATTGTTGAATGGTGACTTTATCAAGAGGATAGCCACAGTTGTGAGCCTGAGAAAATTAGAAAACACATACATCTTTTGTATAAAGTAAGTTCCACAGTATAGGAACTGCCTCGCTAATGCATCTTCTCTGAATTCCTTGATTATTCACTGAACTGATTCTATGATTCTAATATTTACAAATGTGAAAAATAACACAGAATATATAGAGACTAGACTTTCCTCCTCAAATGATTTCTTTCACATTTTCAATTAGATGGACAAAGACGGACATGTAAAACGCTGTGGGAGTGTTCTGTGACATTTATATTAGTATCATTATGCATGCTTTCCCTTGATAGAGATGGGATTTGCTATTTCTCTTTGTTACAGGCAGTAATGCAAGATAAGTACTATGGGAGGAAGGTGCATGGAATCAAAACTAATTGATAATGTCAATTTCTATGCTATACTTCCTCCTGTGGAAGCAGCACAATTTCCTTCCCTCTCTCATAAAATAAATTTAATGGCTTGACTTGAAAATTGCTGTTGTAGATTAAATTTTGTATTCATTATTTCCTCCTTAAAAGTTTCTCCTAAGGGGTAAATATTCAGAATTTTAAAGTCCGGTTAAAGCAGGCTAGTATGATGGTGACCCTTTGAAGTGAATATGACCCACCAGCCATATATTGTGACTGAACAGGACTTGACAATCTCTTTTTAAAAAACGTTCTGGGCAAATTTCTAGAGGCAAAAGCAGAAATCTTACTAAGCTTCAGGTTGCCTTGCATGACTAATGGACTGTGTTAGACTTAGGCTACATCTGCACTGCAGAATTAATGTAGTTTGACACCATGGAATCTTGGGATTTGTAGTTTGTTGTGGCACCAGAGCTTTCTGACACAGAAAGCTTAATGTCGTACAAAACTACAAATCCCAGAATTCCATAGCATGGAGCCGTGACAGGTGAAGTGGTGTCAAAATGCACTAATACTGCAATGCAGATGCAGCCTAAATCTAACACAATTTATTAGTCATACAAGGCAGCCTTAAAAGAAGATTAGATTTTTCCAGCTCGACAAAAGATGAATTTTAAAAAATATCCCACAGGAAGGGAACTGAAGTGCTACGATGTCATGAGGTAAAGGACAGAGAAAGATGCTACTGTCCGGCTCCATTTCTGCTTCCTTTTCTTGTGCAATAAAGCTCTCAGTTATGGATGAGTAAATCTAAATAATTGTTTCATATTCATGTCACTACATAGTCATGATTGTGACACTATTGTCATAATTGTAACTCCTTCCCAAACCCATTTACTAAGCATGAGCTGTATGGAGAGGAGAAGCCCTCCCTCCCACAACTCTGGCCACCAATCCTGGCCTCCAAAACTTGCCCAGTGCCTGCTGGGAGAGCGCCAGGGCCCAAGGAACCATGTGGCTGTGATGGCTTCCCCCTCACCAACCAGGTCGGCCTGGTAAGTCAGGTGGCCCCAATTGCTGTGGAAGGAGGAGAATTGCAAGGAAATGATCACAACACACCCAATTGGAAGGAGAAAGGATACAACTTTATTGAATACAGCTGACAGGTAAGGATGCCCTGTAATGCTTGAGGTCTAGATTTGGTAGCTAATACAGTAGCTAATACAGGATTCTGGCCTATGTAATATAGTTACTATTACAGGAAGTGGAGGGAATGGGGGGGGGAAGCCAACACATTTTGCATCTGAATATACACTGATCTGAGATTGTATCCACACTGTAGAAATAATCCAGGTTCACACAACTTTAATTGCTATGGCTCAATGCTTTGGAATTCTGGGATTTGTCATTTTGTCAGACATTTAGCCTTCTCTATCAGGAAGCTCTGGTGCCACAACTTCAGTTCCCAGAATTCCATAGCATTGAGCCATGGCAATTAAGTGGTACTAGCTTGGATTATTGGCATCATGGCGCTCCTTTGGTGCTGCATCCATACAACGCAGCACCAAAGTAGCAGCATATAGCTGCACCGCCACAGCTATGACATCCTTCTGAGGGTGCAAAAAGGCCACTTTTTGTGGCTTCTTTTTTGCCCTTGAAAGGCCAGATTGGGGCCATGGCAAGAGGTTGCTGTGGCCCTCATCTAGTTAGGAAAGAGGGAATGGTCTGTCGAGCCCCTTACTCTCTTCCATGCTTAAAATAGGGGAAAGAAGGAAAATCTGAGCAGAATTCTTGTTTGGCAAGGCATTGCCTCCCTGTAGCTACACATCTGCACTGCATGACCAAGGGATTGCAGTAAATGGGTGTGATCATGATTTGATCAGAACAGCGGCCATGCATTTTTCTCCATATTGTGGCTCCTGTAAAGTGTAAAGATTTGCTTTTTTAAAAATGAAAGCTTTCGCTTCTGCAAATTGGTATAGGTGGATGCCAAATTTCTAGGTAAAAATCAGCCAAGTAAAATGCCAACCCTATTTCTCCTGTAGTTTCAAGTTAAAAAAAAGGTCCATTAACAATTGCTAGCTTCTTTTCCAAACATTGCTGCTTCTGTTCTGCAGTGGCATAATGAAATATGGAATTAATTTGATTCAATTATTTTACTTTTAAATTGTATGTTTCAAATTAGTAAATTCAGTATGTTTTTAATCTGCTTGCATTTTAATGTGCTCTACCCTGCTTTGAGGGCCTTCCAGCTGAAAAGTGGTATAATAAATCAACAACAGTAATGATAATTAAGGTGAGCTATTAAACAGGATAGCTCCAACATTGGGCTGCTAAGTGATTGCTATGCCCTTTGCTTTAACTCTCTCATATCATTTTAGATGGGCATATGCTTTGTCCTCTCCCCTTGGTGGCTCAGATGTGTGTTTGAGCAAATGCAGAGCCCTGATGAAAATTAACTAAAGCACATTCCCACAGTCTGATAATGTCAACAAAGGTATGGCAGGGACTATGTGTAGGAATGATGGGAGTCTCCCTGTACTCTTCCTATTTAAGAGTAGACTGTAGCCATACCCCACTGGCTTAAGAACAATTCATCAGAAGGGTCCCATTATGGCTTTTGGGAAAGCCACACAGTTTCAAGATGCCTTGGTTGGTTCTAGTTATATGTGCTGGAAAGAAAGAATTAGCAATGGTTGTAAAGTGATTAGTGATAGAGTGGAGTTTATATAATGCCTGCCTTTTCAGTTCCCCTCTATATCTTTCTTCGGTCTGTTACTCAAGCCTTTTGCATCCTTCTTACTTGCAGATGGCACTTCCCCTCCATCTCAGTAAGTTAGTTACTCTGTTCTTTTTGCCTGGGAAGGAGCATCCAGGAGGCTTCAATCCCAATAAATGGATGCTATCTTATATTTGCACATGAGAGCCAGATTTTAGGGACTCTTCTAACCAACCTTACGTCAACCTAGGGGTGAAACAGACAGCCCCAAAGAGGCAGCTTTAAGCCATCCCTTCCAAAGGCGGATTGGGGCTGCAGCAACCACATGCTGCAGCCCCAATCCACCTTTTTGCTGGCCAAAAAAGAAGTGGCCAATAGTCACTCCTTTTTGGATTAGCAAAAAGGTGGCTTTTCCTCTCTGTCGCAGCTGGAAGCTGGCTTTAAGATGCTCCAGTGGCACATGGCATATAAATGTCATGCCGCTGGAGCACCCAGAAGTGGCCAACATTTGGGCAGCCGGGTGGCTTGATTCCAGGCACCTTGGGGGCATTCATCATCTGTATGCCATACCCTCAAGACGCCCAGAAGCCAGCTTTTTATGCCAGTCTGTTTCGCACCTCAGTTGGCTCGTTTCCTATCCTAAGATGGATTTCCTGATACAATAGACATGTGTTCTTTTTCTTTTTAAAAACCTTTTAATTTTACAAGAGCATGCATTTTTCCCGTTTCTACCATAAGCTCACATTGCAGTAGCCCATCTGTTTGATATAGACACAAAATTTTCCTACAATATGTGGTGTATCTGGAATGTTTCAAGTTGTGTTAGTAGCCAAGAAAGATGGATAAATCTGTCAGCTTCACTTTCTGCATCATCATCATCATCATTAGTATTATCCTGCCTTTTTTCATGTTTGGGACTCAAGGTGGCTTATAACAGTTAAAATAAACAAAGGTAACAAATTATTATTGTTGTTTATTTATAAAGTGCTATCCGTGTACATGGCACTTTACAAACATTTACATAATAATAATAATAATAATAATAATAATAATAATAATATAATATTTATTTATATCCCACCTCTCCCTTCCGGGATCTAGATGGGTAACAGTCCAATGAAACATATATAATTATTCCAATAATATAAAATGCTAAAATACTATGCTAAAATACAGACAATGCAGAATAAAACAAAATGGCCAGTACACCAAGTATACTAAAAATATAAAGTATTAACAAAGATATAAACCATTAAAGCACTAACAAACACCTCTTGTAAAAGATGAAATATAATTAAACTCTTAATACAATTAAAATCAGTTAGAAATGTAATAATTACAAAGAAAACCATAAATGGGCAACATAGCATATTGTGCAAGGATTGTTCCCTTTGAACATACAGTCATTAAAGGGCTTCCAAAACAAAAACGTCTTCACTTGCTTACAGAAAGGAAGGGTGTTCCAGAGCCTGGGAAAAGCAGCCACCAAGAAGAGCATCTCCCATGGTCCTACTGGACATATCCTGTTACAGACTGCCAAAATAAAGCTGCTTCGGGTCTCTTTGGAGGTATGCTGTTTAAATGATGCATGCATCCTAAGAATCCGGAAGCTGTACCAAAGCTGCACTCCAGTGCTTAGGAATGGAGTGTGGCTTTGGCGAGACCTCCGGACTCTTAGGACCCATGCATCATTTAAATAGCATACCTCCAAAGAGACCCGAAGTAGCTTTATTTTGGCAGTCTGTAACAGGCCTCAGAAGATCTCAAAGCACAGCCAGGTTATTATGTGAAAATATGGTCCATCAGATAAGCTAGACCTGAGCTGTACAGAGTCACAGTATAGGTTATAACCAGCACTTTGAATTGCACCTGGAAATGGAGTGGCAGCCAGTGGAGTTGTTGCAACAGGAGAGTTGTATGCTTCCTGTACTCCAGACAACAATTTTTAGACCCCAAGTTCTTTCTTTCCAAAACACAAGAAATAATAAAAGTTGTTGAATTCTTAAAAAAAACTAATTGAAACAAAATGCCTCCTCTCATCTCCAGCAGCCAAATTGAATAGGTACAGCTGTTCCCAACATGAAGCCATCTGTGTCGTATCTGCCTGGGGCCTGCCATACAATGAGGTGTCTCTCAGAAAAGATGAGTATTTGAGAAACAATAGGTAGCAACTCTAATTTCAGCACTAATGTAGCTGAATGCACAGGTTTGAAAACCAGACTTTGAAAAGTTAAGCACTTAGAGGTTGGTGTCCAGACAGATAAATCTGTTTCAGGTTCTTCCACCTTAGATTTTTTTTTTTTAAAAAACCAACAACCTCAAGTCCTTTCCATTCTAGATATGAACATGCCTTTGAAACTGAACAATCTTTTCACTCATCCCTAGCCTCCACCCTTACCAGATATTATATCTATTCTCCAGTGTAGCCAAAGTTACTTTCTACCCAGTAATGAGAAAGTAAAACTAGTTGTGAAGAACTTCTGTTCTTTCATGCTGAAAACCTGTTGACTAACTGGCTTCTTACTGCTGTGCAGAATGTCTCATGCACTTCATATTTCATTGCTTAGCAAGAAGAACGGCACATACTATGTGTGGCATGGCTTTTGCTCCTTCCTATAATGCTTCTCCAAGTCTTGAATGTTCTGCTGCAGCTCTTACAGTCAAAATGAGAGATCACAATACTCCTAAGCTTGCTACTTTAGCTTTTTGATCCGGGAATTATGGCTAGAGTTGCCACGTTGGATATAGAACAGGCCTTCTGTAGCTTTAATCCTGAAACGATTGTGAAGCAGGATGAGGCACCTAGCTAGGATTGCTAGGTTGGATAAAGGACAGGGCTTTTGAAATTTTAATCCTGAACAAATCACAGAGAATTAATGAGTTATCATAAACTGCCAAAGCAGATGAAAGTGCCTGTCCTCCCACATTTTGCAAATACCAACTTTCAACTGCAACCATCTCCTCCCAAACATGGCTTTACTGGTGGAGGCAGTGACAAAAATAGAGCTGGACACTCTGCCACACTCCAGTTGGGAGAAAATGACCATGTTGGAGAGTTGGAGTTTTTACCTTCATCCTGTTTGGTGGAGTACCTCATACTGTTCCATGATCGGTTCATAATTAAGGTTACAGGAATCTCATTCCATATCAAACCTGGTAGCCTTAACTGTGTCAAGGTGTATCTCATGTAGCTGCGAATGCCCACAAGCTATCAGTGATTTGGGAATCGCATCATCCAAAGTTTCTGTGGGCTGGCATTAGTTTGAAGGTCTGTGATGGAAAATCTCTAGTCGGGCAACAGTAAACATTACTTAATTCCTAATTAATCTTCCAGAGATTCATTTGTGATAATTTGTAGAGCTGAATTTAGCTTTTGGATATAGACTCTTATGTATTATACAAATTCATGCCACTTAACTTTTCTAAATCTTGACTTAGTTTTTTCTTCCTCTAGTTCCAAAGTTTGGATGCATGTATGAGAGGAGAGCATAGAAGGGCTCTGTGAAGTGCAAGTGCAAGTCTATTAATAAGGTCATGCGGTGGTCGAGATGGGAACAGAACTGTTGAAGACTTGGCCCATAGCCCTACTCTCAGTCCAACAGCTGCTGCAGCTGCTGTAGCCTTTTTATCAATACTCTCCAATGTGAGTTTTCACATTCTGTGTGAAATTAGCCTTCAGAATGTCACCAGCTTCATTGTGAGAAATGCTAAGCCTCCTGAAATGTAGTGAGGAGTTAAAAGTTTGGAGGCACTAAACCATGTAAGGTGAATTGATGAGAACAATGAATATTTATTCTTCTACTGAATATTTCATGATCCCTAGCCTTTTTGTATTGGCCTCCATGGACCTTAAATGCATCTGCCATGAATGCTGGGCATCTGCCGTCATAGAATTATTATGCTTGCAACAATAATTTTTAAAAAAATGAATTACAGAAAATGCTGCCCCTAAACTGAAAAGGACCTTTCTGTCCATTTGTTTCATTCTTAAAATTACATTAACTACCATAAAGCTTTAATTTCAAATGTATGTATAAGCAAGTAGGTATGACATTTGCAGTCCTATTCTTTCTGTAAACCCAGGGTAGAAATAAGTAAAACAAAATACATCTGTACATGCTATAGGATATTATGCCATACAAGCATATCTCCTGCTTATCCCTCTGTACTCATTGCTTAGCTTGCTTAGGATTTATGTAAATTTTGGATTTGGTAAACTCTGAGGACATTTCTGAGGTCACCAGGCATATTCCACCACATTTAAATCAGGGCTGAGCTACTTCTGGGCCACAGTGGGCACCTCTGATGTTGCTTGGCCATGTGTCCCAGTTTTCATCTGTGAAATGTTGAAGAGCTTGCTATATAATTTCAGCACCCCTCCTCCAAAGTAATAAAACCTGAAAGATATTCATTGTCATTAGAAGTTAGACTTACTCGTCACAAAATTACTCCTCTTCATCTTGTTCCTTTCCAGTCACTGTCAACCACTCTCTAGTTTATGTTTAACCTCTTGCATTCATTACACAGAGAGTGATGGTCCAGTTTCTGTTTGGAAGGCATTTATGGATTATTATAATGGGGTTTGTGAAGTTGTTGTTTTGATTCAGTTCATGTTTCCTTTTCCACTCATCTGATAGAATAGAGAGTTATGTGGGTGCTCACTCTTTTATTTGAAACAAGAAGTCACCTTGTACTCTCTACGCAAAAAGAAAAGAGTACAAGAAGTTAATAACCATGGTATCCATGGATAAGGTTAAAATAGCTTCATTCATTGTAAATGCTTGGCACTCTCAAATAAAACACAAAGAATTATTGTAATTGTACAAAAGACCCTAGATTTACTTTTTCTTAAAGAAGTCCATCCTATTCTCTCAGATTATTGTTCACACAAAGTTGAAGAACTGCTTCACATCTGAAGGAGTGTCAAAATCAAGAGGTATATTGATGGTGCTAGTGCTGAGTCTTAACTTAATTGATGATCATCACTGATGATACCAAAGGAGATACAAATTTATCAGAGCATTGGTTAGTATCCAGTTAAATGGCTGTGGTGATGATCTTTATTTATATCCTGTCTTTCCCCTAAAACTGGGACTCAAGACAGTTTACAAATTAAAAGAAATACAATACAGCTAAAAATATACAAAAGCTCGATTTTAGAATAAAACTAGACTATTCCCAATGTTTTCCCATGCAAGCAAAATTATGCTTAAAATTCTCCAACATAGAATCCAATAACATGTAGAGAGGAATCCCAGCGGTACAAGTAGAGTTCAGGAAAGGAAGACACACTAGGGACCACATTGCAAACATATGATGACTGATGGAATGCACCAAGGAAGTCCAAAAGAAAATCAGCCTGTGTTGTATTCTCCATTACCCTGTATGGATGTGAGAGCTGGGCAGGAAAGAAAGCAGAAAAGGAAAAAAAATCAATTTGTTTGAGCTATGGTGGTGAAGAGGAGTGTTGAGGATACCATGGATAGTAAAAAGACAAACAAATGGTCCCTGAAGGGATCAATAAATCTCCTTGGAAGTCAAGATAATCAATTTGAGGCTGCCGTACTTTGTCCATATCATGAGAAGACATGACTTATTAGAAAAAGACAGTAACGCTAGGAAAGGTAGAGAGCAGTAGAAAGAGAGGAAGACTGCACAATAGATGGTTAGACTATTAGGGAGGTCATGGATATGAATTTACAGGACCTCAGCAGAGCAATGGAGGATAGGGAATCTTGGAGATGTCTGATCCACAGGCTTGCCATGCGTTAGGGTTAAATTGAAAGCAGTTAACAACAGGAATTCACAATGTTAACACAATTTTAAATGAATAATTCAAAATAACAAAAAGCAATAAAAACAGTACAATTACAACAATGCAGTACCCTCTTAAAACCCCCTTTTAAAAAACAAACTTCAGTTCTAAAGCTGTTGGCTTTTACAGTCTTTGTCTGTCAATAAAAAGATAACAAGGAAGGGACCATTCTGGCTTCCCTGGGAAGGGGGTTCTATGCCTAACAGGCAGCACAGAGAAGGTACTATTTCACATCCCCACCAGCCAAACCTGTGAAGCTTGTGGGAATGAGAGAAGGGCCTTTTCTGAGGAATTTAGGCTTGACCTAAATTCTGAATACATAACAGGGGGCACTCTTCTTTGGCACTTTCTCTCTTTTGGATTCATTCAGCAGAACTGAAAAATAGTAAGAGATCTGTGTTTGGGAGTTCTTGATAAATGCAAAAAAGAGAGAGCTTTCTACCTCTGGTTGAAGCAGATGCTGACTTTGACTTAATTGATACTTGGTGAAAAAAACACAGAAGTGAGTGAGAGGCCTATTTCTCTGGGTGGCATGGTTTGATCATATCTTGGTTTCCTCCAGCTGGAATCTGACATAAGAGAGATTGACATGGCGGAGATCACAATATTGATCTTGCACAGACCAGAGCAGTGATTTGCCTTACAGGTCAAATACTGAGACTGGTTTCATAGATATTCTATTACACAGACTGAACTCCACAGACAAAATTAAAACTATAATTGGTAACTATAAAGAAAAAACATTTATCTTGAAATCTCTGTTGTCTTTGGTAACTTTAAAGAATAAAACATTTCTTTTGAGCTTTCTTTGACATACTTAAGACATTGGATAGGCAGGAGTGTATGAAAGATTCAAAATACAAAATTCAAAATCAGTTCAAAGGATAAAGGATCAAATGTTGGTGGAAATAAGACTGTTAGAAAATAAACATAAAAAGGAAGGAAACTCTTAGATATTGGAAGCATCGGTGCCAAAAGAGTTGAACTCCAAGGGTGGGATTAAACAAAATCTCTGAAGACATACATTTTACAAAGAAATATTATGAATTGGAGCATAAGGACTACTCACAAACTATGTTTATAGAAATAAAATGCAGCAGCAACTAGCTTCTGGCAAAAACAGAAAATTATTCGTGATAATCTTAACAATGTCCAGAATTAAGGCAGTCCTCTCACCCTCGGCTTTACGTTTTTCATGAACTTTTCTTGAAATACAAATTGATCAGCTTTTGGACAATGCCTGACTTGAGAACTATTTTAACATACATAAATCAACTTTAAATTAATTGATTTCCCTTAATGAACTGCACAATATGAGTAATAAAATCAAAGCAAATAAAATAACAGATCTAGATAGATTTAATGAGGATGGGTGGTTTATAAAGCATTTCAGGACCAGCTAGCACTACTGTGCTACAGCTACATAGCTGGCTGTGTCTCCTCCACCACGTCTGCCATGCTCTTCCTCAACCAGTAAATCGCCATGTTGTGCCGGAGCAGCATGGGAAAGGTACTGTGGTTCCAGCTGGACTTAACTCATGGAAATCCACTGAGTGACCTTGGGAAAGTCACAATCTCTTAGCCTCAGAAGATGGCAGTGCCAAATCCCATCTAAAGAAACTTGCTATGAAAACCCTGTGACCATAAATTAGAAATGACTTGAAGACACACAACAACAACACCTGATGCATTATCTCAGAATGTGTCAGGGATCTGCAAGGAATGGTAGAAAATACTTTTCCTTATAGCCTGCCCAGCTCAGTCATTCCTTAGTTGTCCATTCTTTTGTCTTTTTTTTTTTTTTAAAAAAAGGTCAAGCTATTTGGAGGGGAAATTCAAATCATGGTAGGACAGTGCTTTTCTTAGCCTTCGTTATTTATTTGTCAACTCCATACAAAATTCAGGAAACCAGTTTAGAAAACTGGTTGGAAGGCTGGGGGCCTCTTGGTTTGAAGTGATTCACTTGTTTCCCTTTGCATCTTCAAGCTGAACAACAAGGGCTTTGGATTTTCTTCTTCTATCCCAGGTTTGAGACAGTATACAAGCATGGCCATCTTGTGTTTATAATTTGTTTATATCAGCTCTCTGAGCCTAATATAGGTCCCAAATCAGTATGGGAAAGAGAAATGGAGTAATGATTGAGGATCAAATCTGGAATCAACACTGGAATAAGATACTGCTAAAATCAATTTAAGTTAAAATCAGAGCATATAGTATTAAACTTTTATACTGCTGGTACCAAATGCCCATTAAACAGAGACATGAGCCTGGAGCAGATGGGTGGGAAGGAGTAGCCCAAGGCTGCTTTGGCCATATGTCTGGGAACATGGTGACAGCGCAGCCCAATCCCAAAGCAGGCTGCCGTCACAAGACCCACACCATGCTGCTGGGAGCTGTATTATCCCAGCTCCTTTTTGCTCTGGACCATGGCATCGGAATGGCTTCAGGCCACTTTGGAGGCATAAGTCATGTAAATGCCATGCTTTTGGCCTGTCTGTCTGTTGCAGGCTAAAGAAACAAAAATGCCTCTTATACATTTTAGTAACTGTGGATGGAAAAATAGAACTACGTACATTTACAGTGATCATGTCCTTTGGTGTCCAGTCCTTGATTAAATTAACACAATTGTATGCCAAAACACTCAGGTTCTTGAACTCATGTGCTCACTGGTGACAATAAGTCTTTCAGACACAAGGATCTAATCAGGTTTTGTACTTGGCAGCTAGAAAAGAAATGTCTCTAAACTGAAAAGATGGTAACAATTTATCTATAGGCCTGTGGGAAAAAATGGTCTTTTTGGAAAAATGGGAACATTTACAGACATGTTAGAGTTTTAAGAAATAATCAAAACAGCAACTTTTTTGAAATATAGTTCCTGCATATTTTCCTTTTATTAACAAGAATGGTGTCCATTGTTGTTCTGAGATGCCTTACATAGTCCTAGAGTAATCTAAGGTTGTCTTGTCTTGGAAGTGAGCCAGGGACAAAGTACGAAGCAGAGTCCATTAGAGATGAGACAGTAGCAGACTCAGCTGTGTACAGAAGCTTACCCGACAGTCACTGTTCTCAGAGGTCAAACAGTCCAAGTCAGTAGGGTGCAGCAAGAAAGCCAAGGCATTAGTTCAAGAAAGCATCTGGTAGCATGATCAATTTATGATGCAAGGTCCAAGGTTCTGCAGAAACATGAGCCAGGAATGAAGAGGTGAGAATGCTGCTTCTTCCTGAATGGTCAGTTGTCATCAACAACCTCCCAAGTGAATTGATTGATTATTTATGACTTGGCAACGTCTCACCACTGCTGTCTGATTAACGAGCATTTCCTATATAAATGCTCAGAGGTCTCACTGGCATGTCCCTCTGTACTTTTGTTTCCCTGTTTGTATCATAGTCTGCTCAAGGCATGTCCCACTGTCCTTCTGTTTCACTTCCTGTGTCAGATTCTGAACCTGGCTCTTGGGAACAAGGCATCACAAAGGTAGTAATTTGGGAGACATTCAAAGGTTTGATAGTCTCTGGTGTTGTTATACTTGTTGATATTATTTTGTCTGTTCTGAGAAAATAAATGAATAAATAAATTGGTCTACAATGCAAAATTAATTTTGCTCATTTGAAATTACTTGGGGTGTATTCAAAGTGTAGCAACTTACTACATAGCACTGTATTGCATGGGAGATGGATGATGATTGTCTCCACCCTCCAACAATGAAGTTAAAGTCATTAGTTGCATCCAGCTGCTTCCTAAGATTTCTAAGCATTTGTACAGGTGGTGAACATATTAGACTTGAGCACGTGGTGAAAGTATGCATTTTCCAAAATACTACAAAATGGTCACAATAAATCTTCTTTTTAATTGCATCCGTCTTAAATTGGATCTAAAAGCTACGTTTCTTGGTAGCACTGTTCAGCATGTCAAAATTATAGCAGAGACAAACAGTACATGTGAGATAGAAAATATTACATTTAGAAGGTAAGATGGACTAATTTAATCTATAAAAAAAGAGGAAATGTGTGATAGTAGCTAAAGAAATGTAGATGTGTATTCTGCTTTACAGATTTTTGGAATTATTACTCAGAGATACCACTTTGAAACACATACGTATTGAATCTGGGATTATTTCAAATGGCCACTTGATGTTACTGTTACACTAGGAAAATGGAATCCCTACCATATTTTTTTCTTTTTCCCACAGGCAATAAATCAAGGTTCTCTCAAAAGGCAAATCTGAACAACTGACTCATCTGTAGTCATTTTCCCTTGTTAGTTCTTTTCATATGACATGTAATCAATAACTTTCCTGGTACTGTAATAGGTCTTCAGTCCTGTGTGTGCAAGTACAGTAGCTTGTTTATTTCATCTGTTGTATATCTGCTTTGTTTTGCCTTCACTCAGAGTGACTGGTTCTCTAGCGAGAGTCCATCAAACTCCGAGTGCTACATCAGGAGTGGAGAACCCAAGGTCTTTCAAGTGCAGATTAACCATAATTCCCATCACACCACACCACTGGATGTACTGTTTAGAGCGAATAGGGCTGAACAAAATCTGGAGGGTGATAGGCCCTTAAGCTTGTAATGAGTATGGTCTCTATCATCAGGCAGAAAGGTTTAGACTCCTTGTAGTATCACAATCAAATGTCAATGGCTGTTCATTGCACAGAAAAGGTTAACTTGTATTTACTGGGCCCTCTAGACAGTTTCACTGCAGGGATGTAGCCAGGATTTTAGGAAGGGGGGGGTCCAGACTAAGTGCCACCATTATAATGGAGCTTGGGTGCGGCGGCGCAGCAGCACATACCATTCATTTTTCTAATGGAAGGGGGGGTCTGGACCCCAAGATCCCCCCCCCCTTGGCTACGTCCCTGTTCACTGTATCCTGAGAGTTCAAGGCTGAGAAGGCATATGCAGCTGGGAAATGACTGGGGGAGTGTACTTTCCTGGTAGCCACCTGCTCTTACATTATTGGGATGGGAGATGGACAGGTCAGTTTCCTTTGACTATGATATCTTCCATCATGCTCAGCCTGGGGTCTGCACTCTAAACCATAGAGCCCTGTTTCCTCCTGTCATAGGAATGTGACATGTTGGTTGTGGGATAGTCATGTAAAATTAGTTGTTTTTTTAATTCTATTGATGGTTTAATTAGATTTTGATTTTTTGTACAATGTAAATTTTAAAGCTATACAGTATCTGTTTTAAGCCGCTTTGAGTTCCAAAGAAGATAGTGCCTTAAACACCATCATTGGGTGCATCTACACTATAGAAATACTGCAGTTTGACATTGTATATCAGCTTTGTTTTGACATTGCCTAAAGTAATATAGCTCCATTCTATGGAGTCCTGGGATTTGTAGTTTTACAAGGTCTTTAGCCTTCTCTGCCAGAGAGTTCTGGTGCCTCACAGAGCTAGCAATTGCAGGACTCTATAGGATGTAGCCGTGACAGTTCAAGTGATGTCAAACTGTATTATTTTTACAATGTAGATGTGTCCATTGTCACCATCACTGCCTCCACCACATCAATGAGTTCTGTGGGAGCAGAATGGTGGGATATGAATAAAATAAAATAAGAATTATTTTATTCTTCCCAGTTCTACTATTTACAGCAAGGAGATATTAGACCCATTACCTAAAGAACTGGAATGCTTTTTCTTCTGTAGATTTGCTGCTGAATCATTTACTACCAAGAAAGCTTATTTTGTATCAGTAATGTATGTAAGTTTTTGAGACCAAAGTGTTTTTGAGAGCTGGAACTGCAACTAGTTTCAGCTCAGGCATGGCCCTGTGTTAGGTATTTGATTCAGGCTTTACATATTCCAATTCAATTTTGACTGAGCATGAAATTCATTGCATCTATGAGTGTGTAAGTCATTTTACAATATTTTCCTGTTATATAATTATGGAAACAAACATCTGATTTAAAATACCTTTGTTTAATTGGTCTCAGTTATTAAACAGTTTTTAGCTTTCCATTTTTTTGGGAATGTGTAAGCTGTCTTAAACCAAAATTCAGGATCATTTAGCAGTCAGTGGTATTGCATGTGATCAGCTTGCAAGCAAACAATTATTTTTCAAGGTTGCAAAAAACCTTGTAAAATCTTACATTAAAAAACACTCTTCTTTTGTATCATGTTGTAGACGGATCGGAAATGGTAACAGAGGCTTTTGTGAGATGCGTGACTTGTGTAATTTCTGGTGACATTTAGTCAACAAACACAGGTATTAAAATGGATTTGAAATGAGACCCTAAAATGAACATTTCAAAGTTACAATATCTTGACACTTTCTCTCCTTCTCCTTGTGACTAGAAAAATAGCAAGATGAGCACTCAACAGGGAGCTAAATGTATCAGATGTGGCAGTTTGTCATAATCTAAGTAATATTCCAACTACACTGAAGATGATATGCATGCCAAGTATGGAATGGATGTTATTGTAACGACAGTTCTAAATAATTTTATTGGAGGGAAATGTGTACAATAGTTAGAAAGTTGCACATTAAATTTGCATTCAAAGATTAATGCATACCTATTGGTCTCAGTATTTTCAGAAATTTTCTATGTGTGCATATTTCTAACAACATCTTTCTATTTTTTCTTGATCTTGTAGTATGTTCCTCTTCTTATTATAGAGCATCCCAGCCCTTGGTTTGAACTTCCCTTTGAGTTCCTGGATCTTTTGGAAGAGGAAACCCAGTCTTCTTTCTTGTTATTTTCTTCTGTTTCTCTGCATTGATTATTATAATAGCCCTCTTTATCCTTGTGCATTAATTGTTGAACAGTTGGATTCACAGTTCTGGTTTTGTTCCTACCTCCCTCTTCTTCTGTTTCTCTTCTTTCCTTAACAGCTTAAAGAATATACTCTGTTATCCATTGTTTCTTCTCTTTCTTTTTGGCTACTGATAGTGTCTTTGTGCATTCTTCCTTGATTATGCCCTTGATCATAGTTGTTCTAGTCCCTGGTCAAGTATGCTTAATAATGCAAATCTATTTCTTACACTGTAAATTCTGTTGATCATATTTTGGTATGAAGACAGTTTTTGCTTTCTTCTTCACTTTTACCCAATTAGCTAGATGCAATCTATAATAAACGAGCAGATTATTAAAATATCTTATTGGCATTTGGCCAGTTCATTCAAAACTGAATATAGATGTAGAATGGGGAACTGGGCCTTAAATATATCTAGATTGGGATACTAGGCCACAGCAGAAAGTGATAAGCTTTTGTGGGCCAGACTCTAGAGTTTGAAAATCCTGGTGTGACCTCTGTCTTTCTCTCTTACTCACTTTGTGTGCGTGCTCATGCACACACACATGTATGTGTGAACAATAGCCATATATCTGCTATCTTTGGCTCACTGTAGCACATGTACAAAAGAAGTGGAACCTTCTAAATGACCAATAATTCAGCAAAATAGATTGGTCAGATTAGGTAACATATGCTGGGAGGTGACAGCAAAGTATTGGATTACAGGGCTGTATGTACCAAGTGGTCCACCACATGTCTCATAGGCTACCATACTGTCCTTCAGAATGGTGAAGGTTGACACTGAAATAAGTTTCATTAAATGGTAGAAGCACCATCTTGTTCTTAGCCTCTGGCAGCAGATGAAGTTTCGTTGGTCTTGAGGTTAGTCTAGATCCAAATTGGTCTGGAACTCCAAGTTACTTTTATTGGGCTAACTGCCTAGCTAATAACTGCTAGAATTCCCTAGTAAACAAGTCTAGTGTGGCCATGCTTCGTGGAAGATCTTGGGAATAGTAATTCAAAAGGTAAATTTTCTAAGGTCCACCTAACAGAAATTCACCTCTAAGAAGCTAATTCCTAAATTCCATAGAAACAACCTTGCTTATGTGGTATATGAACTACAGTGCTAGTTAGTTTTGATGGAATAGGGCAGGCAGTCCTTCCACTTTTCCTAGACCTTTCTGTGAGCACTGGAAACTTTGGATGAAATCTTATTCCTACTTCTGACAAGAGCAGACTGAAAGAATCAATTGGATTTACCTATGGCTTGACTCACCATTCATTCAACAATTGACTAAATAGGGCTGCTTTACTTGGGACTAACCAACAGGATTTATAGCCAGATTGTGTGGCACCGGTGAAGTGGGGCCTCAGGATGTCACTGATGTGTCTTGTGCCAATAAATAAGTCTTGTGGCAATAAATTTGGTCCATTTTATTTAACTATAATGTGTCTTGTGGAGAAAAATCCTCGAATCATCACTGATTCAAATCAAAGCTCTTCTTGACAAGTAAGAAATAATAATAATAATAATAATAGTTCTCTTTTGTTTTCTGCTAGAAATTTGCATTGATCAGGAAGGTAGGGGTGTGTGTTTGTGTGTATGTATGTGAGTGAGTGAGTGAGTGAGAGAGAGAGAGGTCTATGTGTATGTGCATTAAATCTAGGCGAATGGAATTGGGAAGCGCACTGGAGTTCAGATGCATGGAAATAGAATTCCAAACATTTAGCCGAAGAGCAAGCAGCTCAGATCAATTTGATTAGCAGAGCTTAATCTGGGGAGAGAATATTTTCTTGTTGACAAGATAATTCAGACAAAGTGTAGATGGAATTTGCAGCCTGCAGCTTGATCAGTCTCTCTAGCTGGGTCTGTCCCTGGGGAAAAAACCTACTTTCGTCATTTAATTTCCAAATAATGATATAGCTCTCTCCTTTTGAAATTACTGTTCCTTCAGGGCAAGTATTAATTTAATTCAGGATTATGCACACTTGGGAAATGGGTTGTGGCAGAGCCATAACAGGATATTGCAAGTCGAGTAATGTAATCCATAGGTACTTCGCACACATAATGGTTTTCTGATCAGAAAAGAGATTACAGGTGGTTTTCTCTCTTGGGATAAGTCCAGCTGTAAAAATATAAACCACAGAACCTGGGTAAATCCATCTGAAAGAAGCCAAAGAACATGTTTCCAAAAAAGAATCCTTGTGGGACTCATTTGGAATCTTGGACCAAAATTGTATCTGCAGAAAAGCTCAGGGTTGTCACACTTCACTAAATAAAAAATTGGCATCATTGCCTTCAGTAAAAATAGTGTCTTGTAATTGTTCATTTGAAGAATCAGTACAAATCATTCACTTTTCATTGTCAGCTACTGTGGTTTGAAATATGGCTCTCTCTATGTAGTTGTAAAATACTTACAACTCTTTTACTGCTGTCAACACCTTCCAACTCTAGGATTCTATTTATTGCTGCATGGTAGAAGGGGGTTGGACTGGATGATTCTTCAGGGTCCCTTCCAGCTTGGAGATTCCATGATTCTATGACATTAAACCACTACTATGGGAGCAAAGCTCAATATTATCACATAGAAGACATATTGATTGAAAGCTTGAGAGGGATCAGAAGTAATCACCGTCATGGAAATGTCATGCTTTTTTTTTTGTACAAAATTTTAAACATAAAAATATATTGCCAACCCAGTTGATCCCCCAAATTTTCACAGGGACTGGTAGCATGAATGGTTTTGAAGTTCCTGGGGTGCTTTGGGTTCAAGATGCTTTCAGAGCACACAATGGGTGTAAAAATTGTGTTAGTTTTTTTTTCCTGGATGGGATATTGTGGTTAATTGACATCCGATAATGTGAATTTGGCACACCTTTCCTTTTCCCAAAGGGCCTGTCCATCCCTTTCATAGTGAAAGGCAGCAAGTTCAGTAGCAGCAGAGAGATGGATTAGACCAGTACTGAATTTATTAGTAGGGGGTTAGTAGTGAAGGAATTGCAATAATGGAGATATTTGTAAATGCCCATGCCTGTTACTATCACCCCATACTATGAATTTACTACAGGTTTACTAACAGTTTACTACAGGTTTACTACTGGTTTATTAGCAGTTTGCTACTGATTTACTAGCAGTTTCCTAGTAGCTTGCTATTGATTTGCTCCCAGTTTTACAAATCCTCTCTAATGGCTTATATTGCATGACTTTCCTTAACGTCAACCCACCCTGTGGAAATAAAGCAGTTTGACACCATTTTAAGTGCTGTAGCACCATCTTATATGGAAATCCTCAGATGTTCTTTTTTGCAAAGTCCTTGCTATTTTGCAAAAATCTTTAGCCTTTAGCATTTGTGGGATTCCCATATGGGATTTGTAGTGTTCACCCATAATTTAAGTGGGAAAAACATGTTTTGCCTTTTTCCCCCAGTGGCCAACACCTGCCACTATAAGTATACCAGTGGTTCTCAAACTGTGGGGCAGGGCCCTAGGAGAGGCATGAGAGTTGCTCAAGGACGGGTTTTTTGTTTTTGAGCTTTTGAGGGCCCAATCCCTCTCTCCCTCCCTTCTCCCAAACCTTTTCTGTAACTGGAAGGGTACAGAAAGGTGTGCACTTGGAACCTGTGCCTGAGGGAGGTGGAATGTTATTTACTTATGAGATATTAAAATATGAATATGCGTGCACGTATTCCTAAAAATATGCATGCTAAACAAAAGCAGCAGGCAGGGATGTAGATATAAAGAGTAAAAAGTTTGAAAACTACTGACTCGTACCTTTCTTATATTATTCATAATCTATCTATCTATCTATCTATCTATCTATCTATCTATCTATCTATCTATCTACCTACCTACCTACCTACCTACCTACCTATCTAAATACTCTATGTCTTTTACTAACACCTGTACTATTGTAACTGTGTTCAAGTACAGTTAAACGTTCTAGCTCCATTTCCTACATAATCATGAACCAATTTCCCGATCCAGGTTCAACCCAGTCAGAAGATAAATTTATGAAGCACCTTGTTACTGTTATCAGTATCCAGGGGTGGCAATTTATTTCCAGTAAAAACTTGGTATTATTCCAGTAAAGTCTTTCCAGTAGGAAATTAATATATCTATTTTCTTAAACTACAAGATTACAAATAATTAGAAACTGTAGGTTTGCAAGCAATTTGTTTTCCAAAAATTGAACAAACAGGGTCTGTTTGTGCCTCTATGATCAGTGCCTCTATGATCAGTGACCAAGAAGCCAGTTTTTTGGGGGAAGAGGGAGTTCTTTTTCTTTGTCTGAAAGTTGGTAATTATTCATAGTGATGCAGAGAGAGCAGGAGAGAGAAAGACACTTAGCAAGAGTACAGATGATCCAGCTTTAGAATATATCCTGGGAGCTCATTGAGTAAATTAAATTAAACAAAAACAACAACCAGTGAGTTCCCAGGAGACTGAATATTGGTCTGTACTCTTGCTGAGTTTAATGCCCCGATTTTCTGCACCTTCTTGATCTCGGATTTACTTACCTGTTTATATCCATCTTTCTTCTGGTATGGGACCCAAGGCAGTTTATAAGAAGAATCAAACAAAAAGATAAAGCTAAAAACGAGTTGATTATACACTTAAAACACAATCAAGCTATTATTATTAAAACACCATTATTTCAAACACATAAAATCAATTTAAAAAACCCATTAAGGATAAAAATGCAGCTACTCCTCCATAAAAGGCCCTTTTGCACAATCAATTTTCAAATGCCTAAATAAATAAATGAATAAATAAATAAAGTCTTTACCTGCCAGTCAGCAGAGATAGAAACAGCCTGGCCCCCTCTTGATGGAAATCCCAAAGCTGGGAGTAGCCATTGAGAAGCCCTGGTCACATGTCCTTGCTGGATATACCTGAGACAATGGTGGGATGAAAAGAATGTCCTCCCTCATGGATCTTAAGGTTCATAAAGGGATATTGCCTTACCACAGTGACTTGCATGTGACTTGCCCAAGGTCACCCAGTGTCATAGTCAGACACTCAAACCACTACACATCTCTTCATAACATTAAATATAACAACAACAAATTAAATATAATTAAAGGAAGAGGAGGAAAAAGGACAACGTGGAATGATGGCAAAGGATGCAGGTCTGTTCAACTATTATTTTAAAGCCAGACTGGATGGATGATTTTCCGCAGAAATCAATGGATCCATTGTGTTCAAATGTCTTTCTAGAAGCTGACTTGTGAAGCTGGAGGTCAGAGTTGATCTGAATGTTCATTTACATCATCAATAAATATTATCTAGTCTTCCTGAAAAGTATTATTTCTCTTTTGTCCATTACAAAATTTAATCATATAGGAAAGTTTTTCCAACAACCACGTGCTCCCAGTTCTTTCCTACCAATTATCAATAGTGAGTTTTCCCGATTTTTAGCACTTGACCATCTCTAATTTGGCAGGCATTATAAAAAAGGCAACCAACTTCCTATATTTCAGCTTAATATTACTGTTAACAAATACCAAAAGTAAAATCAGAGCAGGTCAAAAGGGTATGGTTTGATGTGTAATAGTATTCTCACCAGCAGTTAAATAGTGTGATTTTTCAGTTGGTAAGCAGTGTAGTCTCTCTCAAACACTTGTTCCTTTTTGGTTGGATTTTGAACCCCTTGAGATCTATCATCATTAAATGCAAGCATATCTACATTTTACATATTTCCCCCTCAGAAAAGCACTCTCTCACCTCCAAACGTGGGATCTGCCAAGTTTTCATCTTCTCATGAATGACAGAAAAAAGTTAAAGAAAAATTAGCATATTTCCTATGTTAATGCCTGAATGAATGATTATGTGTGCGCGCTGTGCATGCAGGTATATATCGGTGCTTTGGACTATGTTACTGTGGTTGCTGGGATACTAAGAGCATAGCAGATAAAATGCTCTATGACAAAATATTTTCTATGCTTCCTGTCCTACAGGAAATGTATGTGACTGCAGCCTTCCCAGAGGCTCTCTTTTTCTCTTCCTTGCCAGAAGAAGAGAAGTCCAAGTGAATATGATCTGATTCCTTTCACAGTGTGTCAGTTTCATTAGTGCAGTGATCTCAGACATGGAGGTGGTAAAAAGAAATCATTAGAGACAATGTGCAGGATGTGCTCAGTCTAATGTGTTTCCTCTCCATGTCTGCTTCCTCTCCCTGTCCTCCATGTCTGAGTGCGATATTATTAGTGCTACCATCAACATACTGTGCTATGGAGATGTGTCTTGGTGTATGTTAGTTGGTTTGGGAAAACAGATGGGGTAAATAATAATAATAACGATGATGATGATGATGATGATGATGATGATACAATAAAAAGGTTCAAGATTTTCATCTTGGCAATTTTCATTTTTAAAATGTGTTCTATAACATTTACAAACAAAACAGCATTTCATTTTTGTTCCTGCCCTCTAAGGTTACTTTTCTTTCACTTCCATTTTCTGGCCACTAGTATCTTTAGCTTCACTGTTTTATTCATCTTTAAAGCTACTGGTTTGGCTTTGCATCATTTTTCCTCCTCCCAGATCATTAACCGAGTCTCCTGTGGCGTGCTAATAATTTGTTTCACAATTTGCAACAAGGGCTTGCCAAATGGCTTATCACCAAGGTGGTCTCCAGTGAACTTATACCTGTTTCTGTGTCTGTGTTTGACTCTGGAATTGTACACAAACACAGAAAGGATTTCCACCATCAATAAGACACAGACAAGGATTTTGGTTTCAAAAAGGATGATAGGCAAGAAGTCTTTGTAGGGACCACCAAACGCAGTGTTCAAACATGAATTAAGGAGCAAAATCAAGCCCAGCAAAATGCAAATGAAAACTACCCAGGTTCATGGGCTTTCACAGCAGATAATGATCACTAATTAAACTGGCACAAATCCTCTTTGCATATCCTCCCACCTTGCCATTCAGCAACAGAACAATACACAGATCAACATGGAAATCATTCTTGCCTACCCAGGGCCACACAATATATATATACCCCACTCTCTTCCATGCCAGCATTCTCTGAAGATGCCAGCCACAGATGCTGGTGAAATGTCAGGAATAAACTATTCTGGAACATGGCCACATAGCCTGAAAAACCCACCCAAAAACATGCAATAATGGCTGCTCTGAAAATGGTATGTTTCCATTTTTTTTTAAAAAGTTGACACAATTGCTGGGAGAACAGGGTTTGTGAAGTAGGGCCATGAGTCAGGATTAGATTAGGACTACCTTAGCAGTCAGCATCATCAGGATCAGGCACTTTGGTTAGCACAAGGTTCTACTTTGGGGATTATCACACAGCAAAAAAGATGTCCTTTTCCCATCTTTTCTCCATCCTTATTGTGCTATCATGTGAAGATTATCATACAACGTTGCACTTATCCCATCATTATTTTATCTGTCAAGTGGAATTATTGTGCATCACACAAAAGATTATCAGATGACGTTGTGCTTATCCTGTCATTATCCATCAGTGAAGTGGAACTGTCCTGTCATTTTTCATTAACGGATGTTTCTGTTATTGAAAATGACAAGACAATTCCACTTCATTAACAGGATAATGACGGGATAAGTGCAATGTGTGTGATAGTCTTTTTCACGGTTGTGCAATAAGGATGGGATGAGGACAGGAGTGATCCACTTCTATTCCCTCCCCCCCCATCTGATAATGTCCAGTCTGTCTCATCCAAAGGCAGATTATTGTTCAGGCAGGATTTCTGGGGCTATACCCCCTGAACAACCCAGATAATTTGAGTCATAAAGATTGATGTGTTTGTAGTCTCCCTAGGCAGAGTAGGCTTTATTCACTGCCATATTATGCAGAACCATTTGGAGCTGTTCTGGAAAGGGAGGAGGCTGAGCAACATTGCATTCTGAGTGAGCAGGTCCCTTTCTCATCGCCTTCTCATTCCATCCCCTTTACTGGCTGGATTGGGACTGCAGCAACCTCATGCCAAGGCCCTGATCCAGCCTCCAGAGAGCACAAAAAAGAGCTGCAAAAAGTGGCTCCTTTTTGCGCCCTCCAAGGGGCACCATAGCTGCGATGGTGCAGTTTTATGATGGTCCTTCGGTGCTGCATCATGTGGATGCAGCACCAGAGGGATGTCATCATGCCGTGGCCATGTGGACTGGCACATGCCAAAATGGCACCCTGGGGACGGGGTTAGGGCATGCAGCATCCTAACTCCACTGACAGGCCAGCACTTTGTACCAGCTAGGCATTTGGTTCTGTCAGCATTTTGAATCTGCTAGTTAGTCCTCTACCTTTCCTTGGTTCTGCAGAAACACTCCATAGTCATGATAAAATCTCAGCCTCTCCCTCATGCATGGAGACACTCTGTGTTCATCTCTTCTCCTTTCCCCTCTGTGGTTTCTCTTATCTCTACAGTGCCATCTGAGCTTTCTCTCTCTCTCTGTAATGTAGTGATTTGAGCATTGGAGTATGACTAGACACCAGGGTTCAAATCCCTGCTCAGCCATGGAACCCACTGGGTGACCTTGGGCAAGTCACATGCTCTCAGCTTCTGAGGAAGGCAAGGACAAACTCTTCAGTGGTAGGCCCATCCTTGCAGAAGCTCTACTTACATCCCCCCAACTCAAGCAATCCATTTGGGGAAACTGTTGGAAATGTCTGGCTAGGTCTTAGTCTTGCTAAGATGCATTTACACAGTTGTGGTAAAGGTGTTCAAGAATGAAGGAATAAGTGGCAGATGGTGTATGATGCGGTTTTAACTGTAACAGCTTATCTGACCTCATTGATTTAATTGGGCTATAAGTTTTAGTGGAATTTCTTGATCCATTCATTTTACAACCCGAGTGTTTTATGAATTTAAAATTTATGTTGTTTATAGATTGTAAATTTATATGTTGGAAGCCATGTTGAGTAGGTTTTGCAATAGAAGATCGCCTATAAATATTTTAATTAATTAATTATCCTATGGAATCAATGCCATACAAAGAAATGTACAGTCGGCCCTCCCCATAGGTGGGCTTACCTTCCGCAGCTTTGAGCTTATGTGGAAATCAAGCCCTGGCAGAAGTAATAGGGTGCGTACTCAGACTGCATGCCCCCTGCTGTGCCATGAGAGTATGCCCATTATTTTCTATGGGCTTGATAATATGCTCTTTTCTCTATACGCAGATCCCCCACGTATGGGGAGGGCGGACTGTATATTTTACCCAAACTCCAGTATAAGATGTTATCTTAAAATATATTTTGAAAAGCAGAACTAACACATACTTTAATGTTCAACACATTTCAAAAACAGAAACGATATTATGTATTAAACATTAGGACAAAAGTGTTGTTGTTGTTGTTGTTGTTGTTGTTGTTGTTGTTATCCCAACTTTCCCCCCAAAAGTGGACCTCAAAGACAATACTTAAATGTATATTTAGAAGATGTGCTCCTTCAAATGCTGAAAGATATCATCTTCCTGAACTTCACATCTTGAATTTAGTTTGCTTTGTTTTATGGATGGTAAACACAGGTTTAATTTGCAAATCTGATTGCTGAAGCACTTATTTCTGTGGAAGGCTCATCGTGGGAGGGAACATGGGTTAATCACAGAGAATTTACATCCCACATAAGAGTTAAACCAATTATGACTTGTTAGTCTACCTATTATAGGTAGACTATTATTACCATAGATTTGCTTTGTTTCAATCACATTGGGCTGAATTTTATAGATCACATGAAGTATTTTTTTTAAAACACACACACACACACAGAGTTTATGAAATCCACATTAAAGTTTATGGACTCTGGATTAAAATGATAGCTATTAGCATTATTCTTAAAGCTATTTTCAACATATTTATTTAAACATTTATTCAAAACTGTTCTAATCATGGTAGTCAGAAGAAACTGAGACATGCCAATGCAGTCTTTGTTCAGTGTCGGTTATTGGGGAGCTTGTTTATGAAATACAAATCACACCAGGCAATAATGGAGTTCTTAAATTTATGCCTTTAACTGCAGGATATAGTAATCTGTAACATTTAGGCCTGGCATGTTTAGATTCGCTTTAGTTAATATCCAACAATATTTCTGTTGACCATGAATTTGGCTAGTCCTTTCTCCCTCCTGCTTTTTTTTCTTGCAAATACTAGGCCAGATGCTTTTGGAAGTGCCATCTGTTTGGAAGGCTCAGTAATGAAGCAATAGGGGCATACAAAATGAACCATATGTAGACAGAAGCATTAATAGCTAGGGCTACAAAATCAGCTCTGACCTGTCCTTCTTGCATACTTCATCCTTATTGGAATCACTAATGATAGGCTGTTAAATCTCTGCATCTTTAGAACAACACAGTACTCTGGTCAACCGAACAACCCAGGTTAGGAAGCTGAAAATAACCTGAGAAAGGACAGTAGCTTAGAGAAGAAACATGCTTTGCTTTCAGATGCTCATAGGTTCAGTCCTCAGCACTTTCAAGTAGGGTTTGGAATGCCTGCTTTTTGAAAACTCATCAGTCTTTGTACACCATCTTTTCCCAACATGGTACCCTCCAGATGTTTTGCATTGCAACTCCTGACAAACCTGGCTAATATGACCAGTACTAGGAAAGTATGGAAGTTGTAGTCCAAAACATAGGGCAGGCACTGATCAGGGAAGGCTGGTGGAGACACCACTGAGCCAGATATCCCAATGGCCTGAATCAGTTTAAGGTAGTTTCCTATGTTCCTTGAAAGGCAAATTATACACATACACACACATTGCATCCGCACTGCAGAAATAATCCAGTTTGACATGATTTAAACAGCCATGGCTCTAACCTATGGAATTCTGGGAATTGTAATTTGTTATGGCTCTCTGAGAGAAAAGAGTAAATGTCTCACAAAACTACAGTTCCCAGAATTCCATAGTATTGAACCATAGCAGTTAAACCAGATTATTTCTGAAGTGCATATGCAGCCGCAGAGAGGAAGAAAGATATAGCGTGAGTCCTTGTTATTTAATTACTTTCAAAGGTCTTTTAATAATCTAATTTAAAGTTGAAAGAACCCCTATACTTAAATGTAGATTTTGGGCCGTTCTGATAATGCAGTTCCATATGGTTATTCCTGAAAGTTCGCTCTGAACTGTTGTAACCTACCCTTTCATCCTTGGGGGAATTGTGACAAGAGTCCCGGAGAAATGTATCCTTTGCTTTGCACAAAGCAATGCAATTCCTTTGAAGAAAATTAGAACTTTAGCCCTTTAGTATCTAGAGCATTAGCTATCAGAGGCCCATGAATCGCCTTTTCTCTTGGTGCTTCCTTTTACTAGGAATTGAGAGAAATGCCTCTGCCTCCTTAAAGCCCAGTCTCTTAAGCCTAAGTACTGTATACCATTTGGGATGTGGATTTAGTTCCGAACAATTCATCTGAAATAGATATTTCTCTTGCCTTCCTGAGGGATTTATTGGCGAAACTAGCCATCTATTAACATTATCTTGGGACTCTGCACATTGTGAATAGATACTATAAATCTTAGTTGTATAAAGAGCCAGAAGCTCTAGGTTTTACTGGGCAGCAAATACAAAACTCCAATAAGTTCAGGCCTGTTTATTTTACTTAGGCTGTCACCGAAAGAACATTCAGTGAAGCTTAGTAAGGAATGTTTTTAAGCAGCCAGCTACTGTAGTGCTTATACAGTTGGCTTAATATTTACACTCACAAGTCCCACCCCATGCATGCAGTTTCTGGATATATTAGTTATGTCTACTGATTGATTGCAAAGGGGATTAATGATACTAGTAATATTTGTATAAATGTGTTGTTAGATCTTAGTAAAAAGACAACAACCAAGAAATGTTCTTTAAATGCAAATATGGTGGCTTAAAAAACACAACAATTCAAAGTTAGAGATACAAATCAAAGTATTTATCGCTTGGAGATTTTGAACATAACTGACTGTGCTGTATTATAGTATAGGATTGCCGTTGTTTTATACACTCTTGTTGCGATCTATGCAGCATCCAGGTTCTACCAGATTGCAGTTCCCAGCAGCTGTAAACCTGTATAGTTAATAGTGAATAAGGTTGCCATTTCACAGGTTTGGGCGGTACATTCCCAGTTTTTTAGGCTTTGTGAATGTCCCATCCTAATTCAGACAAATTTCTCGGGTGGTGGGGGCTCCTGGTATCAATCCAGGCTCCCTCAGGCCTCACCTCCCTTTCATAATAACTGCAGGATTGCAGGAGCCTGTGAGATTGCTGGCAGGGGGTGGGCTGTTCCAGCTCCTTTGCCCCCATTGGCCAACCTCAGAAGAAGAGGAGGAGCTCTTAGGTCCCCCGCGCACGCAAGAGCGAGTGAGGAGAGAGGGAGCGAGCGAGCGAGCAAGCAAGCAAGCAAGGAAGGCAGAGCGGGGCGAGTGGAGGCAGGCAGCATGGTTTACCTAGAATGGAAAACCTGGTGTTATCACACTCAGCCACGGCCAGATGAGTGCAACCCATCTGCAGCTTGGATCCCAGCTGTGCTTATCCAGTGGGTTTTCAAAAATGGGAGCTTGCTGTTTTTGAAAAGCCACTGGATAAGTGTGGCTGGGATCTGGGCTGCAGATGGGTTACACTTGCCCAGCTATGGCTGAGTGTAATAACACCTGCTTTTAAAACTAAACATGATTTTATCCTGTCAGGGATAAGTCACTTTAAATTGAATGTGATACTCCCCAGAGCCTGACCTGTATCAGTGGACTAACATGAGATGCAGCAAAAATGTGTCCTTAACTGCCATAGAATCTTTTTCTAAAAAAATACCAAATTCATATTTTTCTCTCTGTCATGAGTTGTGCTGCCACTCCTGTTCTGGACCTCTGCCTGTATTTATTCTTGATGTTTAGGTCATATATATACTGTTTTCCATTCTAGATAAACAATGCAGGTAACCATAAGGGAAAACTACAGTTTCTCTGAGTGTATTTACACTGTAGAAATAATGGAGTTTGACACTGCTTTAATTGCCATGGCTCCACTCTACAGAATCCTGGGATTTGTAGTTTTGTGAGGGACCAGCATTCTTTGATAGAGAATGCTAAAGACGTTTTAAAACTATAAATCTCAATATTCCATCAGATGGAGCTATACTTAAAATGGTATCAAACTGCATTATTTCCACAGTGCAGATGATCCCTTCTCATATTTTTGCAACATCTGCCAATTTTATTTTTTAAAATCTGCTAAAAATTCACCTTATATTTCCCCCGAATTACACATTTGTTAGGCATGTTGTTCTAAAATGTGAAGATGTTTTTCTAATCTGCACAGTTTTATATCCTCCATCATTTCATAGCTGAAAATCAAGCAATATCAGAGTATGGTCAAGAAGATGGTAAAAGTTATTGATGAGGAAGAATACTCAAGCTATGAGAGACAAAGTTGGAGTTTACAGGGAGGACAAGATGCAATCCCCCTCCTCTCCCCTCTGCTGAGAAGTTAATTTAGCACAAACTACTTGTGCATTTTGAACTCAGCTTGCAACATTTGAAATAAGCTGAGGACATAGGGGGAAAGCAAGAAGAGGAGAGAGAAACTGGAACGTTGTAGAAGCAGGTGGGAAAGTGGGGCAACAGACATTAATCAGGATTGTCTCTGCCTAATCAGGACATTTCATGGGTATGCATTTTTGCAGGCATTTTAATTAAAATGCATATTTTTATTGGACTGGGGTATTTTGAGGGCAAAGTGTATCATAAAGCCATATAACAGAAGAAATATATCTCAAAACTGGAAGAAGTACAAAACCCAAAAGATAACTGTGTTCTAATTAGTTTAATTTGTTCTAATCCAAGAAGTGTGGATCAAGTGGGTTTGTTTCAAGTCATGTATCTGATTGTGAAGGGTGAATCTGAGGTTTCAGACCAGCAAAACTCCTTGAGCATTCCTAGTTGGAGATGAAAATGATGACCATGACATACATATTCTGATTTTAACCTTTAACCAGAAACATTTGACTGGATTTTGATTACAAACAAATACTGAGACTTTGGTCTCAGATGACCACAGCTGTCTATTGTTATGCTTACGGTAATATAATGAGATGTTTTTGTTATACTTCATTAATACGGTTCCACAACTTGTGCAATATTCCCTTCTCTTACTTGCTGAAAATGCAGAGAAAAAGACTGAATTATCCATTTGGAAGCCAGGCACACAAAGGACTGGATGCAAGATGTGATTTTAGAGCTGGTTGGTTGAATTCTTTTAACCAGACAGTACTTTATGGTGTGCTTTAATGCTCTGCCACTGGTTTATTAAGCCACTGCAGGTAAGAAAAATATTTTCTGGGCCAGTAAGCACTGCAAAGTTTCACAGAGGATCAGCATGAAGTTGTGGGTTTCTTTCCTCCCTTAGCTCAGTTTCTATAATTGTAATATGGTGGGGAAATTCAAAGAGCTCAATGACCCTCAAAGTCCTAGTTCCTCCTGCATATTGTAGTGCTGCAGTGTTATTTCAGTGGTCTATAAAATAAAGCATCTAAAAGCACTATGTGCCCAACAGTCTGTGAAAGCCTCTCTCCCTCCTGCTCTGAGTGGCTTGCTTCTGTTTGGGTGAGCTCTGAGCATTTGTTTTTTCAAACAGAGGGTGAAATGCTTAAGACATGGCCGGAAGCCGTGCTCTCCAGATGGGCATTTTTTGCTTGACCTAGGCCATAAGAAAGGTGAGCATTTCCTTCTCCCCTTGATGCTTGCAACTTTATGGTGGGTAGCCAGATTCCATTCTGGCCTTAGTTCTGCTGCTGTTCAAAATGACAGCCTTAAAAGGCAACTCTGCTGTCATGCTATATCTCTACTGCTTGCATTGTGTTAAATTGAAAGGCAGCTAGTGTAGGAGAGGGAGAAAAGAAGTTTTGAGTATAAGCAGACATTTACCAAATGGCACTCATCATAATCCACCTTTAAGTCTGGTATAGGAATGGGCTTGTCTGACTATTGCCCTTTTTTGGAGGATAAAATTGGATTTTAATAAAGAATCCTATTCCCTGTCATTAACACATATTCCCACTGGCAAAGAAAAGTCACATTTCTTGGTGGTCAGACTTGCCAATTAAGTTTGGGACTTTCATCCAATGACTAAATACAAAACAAACCATGATAAATGTGGCTGAGGAAAAGCATTTGCTATGGCAAAGAGGCATATTTCACTAGCTGAAGAATGACTTCTTCATTATCACCTCCAAGACCACTGAAAACAGTTAAGATAGGGAGACTGTTGAGCATTAGAGAAAAACTATGGCAACTCTGGGATCCTTCGATAGGGCAATGCATCAGGAATTTGCTTGAGGTTGTGGTATTTGTTGCAATAGTCTTGGGTTAATTTAAAAATATACAAACAATGTTTCTGTTGTCCCAGGCTATTTTCTAGGATCAGCTGCAACATTTTATTTCTACCCTCAGATAAGTTTCTTTTTCATTCCAAAATATATGGAATCTAAGGGCCCGAACAAGCAGGCCAAAATAAAGCTGCTTTGGATCACTTTGGAGGTATGCTGTTTAGATGCTGCATGTGTCCTAAGAGGCTGGAAGCCACACCAAAGCCACGCACCAGTCCTAAGGACTGGCGCACAGCTTTGGCGCAGCTTCCAACCTCTTAGGATGTATGCAGCATTTAAACAGCATACCTCCAAAGTGATCTGAAGTAACTTTATTTTGACCTGTCTGTTCAGGCCCTAAGTGTCTCCTCTACTCCTTTTTTTTCTACTTTTCTAAAAGGAAGATGTAATAATGCTATATAGCATAAGTGCATGAGTTAAATAGTGCTTTTACATTATAAAGCTATAATTCTAAGAACATTAAAAAAAAAGAATCAGAGAGGATAAAATCTGCCTTTCACACATTCGGATCACCACAGTGAAACACACCAAAACCTTTGGAACAGCCCTAGTGCAGAGCCAAAAAATTTGCAAGCAGCTCACCAAAAGAAGGAAACAAGTGGTGCTGAAATAGCAACAATTGGCAAAACCCATCAAAACCCAACAAACTGTATTGTGAAAATGTCTTCTTCTTTAGATCAATCTGGAGAAGTCCTGTCAAAACATCCAGATGAAGAAACATGGGTTCAGAGCCTGGCATTTCAACATGGAAAAATGTAAGGTACTGCACTTAGGGCGGAAAAATGAAATGCACAGATCAAGGATGGGTGACACCTGGCTGAACGAGACTACATGTGAAAGGATCTGGGAGTCCAAGTAGACCACAAATTGAACATGAGTCAACAGTGCGATGCAGCAGCTAACAATGCCAATGTGATTTTAGGCTACATCAATAGAAGTATAGTGTCTAGATCAAGAGAAGTAATACACTCTGTTCTGCTCTTGTCAGGCCTCACCAGGAATACTGTGTCCAGTTCTGGGCACCACGATTCAAAAGGGACATTGAGAAACTAGAGTGTGTCCAAAGGAGAGCGACTAAAATGGTGAAGGGTCTGGAAACCATGTCCAATGAGGAAAGACTTAGGGAGCTGGGGATGTTTAGCCTGTAGAAGAGAAGGTTAAGAGGTGATATGATAGCCCTGTTTAAATATTTGAGGAGGAAGCAAGCTTGTTTTCTGCTCCTCCAGAGACTAGGACCTGGAGCAAAAGATGCACATTCCAGTAAAAGAAATTCTACTTCAATATTAGGAGGAACCTCCTGACAGTAAGGGCTGTTCGACAGTGGAACAAACTCCCTCTGAGGGTGGAGTCTCCCTCCTTGGAGGTCTTTAAACAGAGGCTGGATGGGCATCTGTCAAGGATGATTTGATTGAGATTTCTTGCATGGCAGGGGATTGGACTGGATGGCCCTTGCAGTCTCTTCCAACTCTATGATTCTATGATTTTATGATGCATGGTCAGGTCAGCATATTCATTCAGTATCAAGTTGGTGATGATAGATCAGTCTATTTAGTTCCTGCATCTGAAGGACACAGTATAGTTTCATAAAGTTTTAAGGAGTTCTATTATGTTTTAGACAGAACTTGGAAAAATATATTTTTTTTTCAGTTACAACTCCCAGAAGCTTCCAAGCCATTCTGGCTTGGATATTTGGTAGGAGGGGGACACCCTTTTCCAGGCTCTGGTTTCTGAGAGAAATGAGCTTTCTAAGATATATCCAATCTTTCTTTCTTTCTTTCTTTCTTTCTTTCTTTCTGTCCGTCCATCCATCTGTCTTTCTGTCTTTGTTAGATGCCCATGTTAACAAGCGCTATATCAAAGGAATGCCAGTGTACTCTATGATCTAGTCTTTTTTCCCTGCAGCCCTCAAAGTAATAATTCGTTGTTTACCCAAAAATGCTGGATGCACTTAAGACTAAATCATGCCTTCAAAATGATGGGTTATTTCTGGTGTAAGAGGGAGGAATGCAGAGGAAGTAAACAATGTTTATATAGGCACCCAGTGATTGCTTCAGCCCCTTTGTTCCTCTGAGTGTAAGCATTCCTCAAACCAGTACAGTACCATTAAGGATTATTGTGACAGTTAGAGCTATCAAGGTGAAGGGTTAGGTTTGGAAGTTTGTATGCCTTTTGGGTTCTGATTGGTTGATTTTTCTGGTTTTCTTTTAAAAAGAAAAAGGAAAGAGAGAAAGCGATCTGAAGTAGTATGTTTAATACAGAAGGGTAATCTATCACTTGTCTAATCCACTGACGGAGACATGATGTGTGTCTCTTCTTTGCCCAAACCTCAAAGGACATAAATCTCCTACAGTCTCAGTCTGTGGTTTTTCAGAAGTAACAGTGCTTTCCTGAACAGTCTCTCATCTTATAAATGACTTTTGGTGCTCATACTCAAAACATGCTTTCAAACATTGCTTGTAATTTTGGGGTTGTGCCTATTAAAAATAAAAAAGGATGCAAATAACCACAAGATAAAGAGCAAATCCTTGTTCTTGTTGTGTGCCTTCTGACTTATGGCAACTGTCCTCTTAATAAAATTGCTTCCAACATACAGTGTTTGATAACTGCCCACATTAGAAAGTCCCACATTGTTTCTTTAAAGAGAAGAGATCAAGTTATCTGATATATTTTAACCAATTATTATTAATTAATTAATTAATTAATTAATTAATTGCATTTATATCCCTTTTATCATCTAAGATATTCAAGGAAGCCTGAATGTGATGTCTGCCCATATAGCAATACTATGAAGTAGGTCACACTATGGGAATGATACCAAGTGGTCCAGGCATATGCAGTGGATTTAATTGGGAGCTAGAATCTGGATCTCCCAAGTATGAGTCCAGCTTTCTAAACCACACTGGCTATGCTATAAAGCAGTGGAGAAAACTGTAGTAATTATGAATATACTGTATATTGCAATATGCTGTGATGTAATTATCTATCCCATTTCACAGCATAGGTTCAACCTACTGAAAATGTTTAATTTAGCCTGCCTGTGGGCTTTGGTATTGGCCACAGAGGCTCTACACCCTGCCTTTATGTGTAACCAATGAAAACTCCTTTTCTAAAGTTTGTCTCACAATCACAGATGAAGTAATTATTAGTGTAATTATTTCAGCAACTCAGTTGCCATTATGTAATATGAGTATTTAGGTGCTAGCCTGCTGGGCTTTTTGAGTTCTAGCCTATTTCTGAATTTATTGCATATAAAAGATGCCTTGTTGCACGTTGTATCAAATAGCTCTCATCATTTCCTTTGCTTTCAGTTCTCTCCAGTGTGCCTAGAGTTCTGATTAGTAATTTGCAGCACAGTGTTATAGCAGTGAATACTCTGCTGCTGCTGTTAATTAAATCTGTGTGGGTAACTATTCACTCACAAGAGAATGATTATTTCAGAAAGATATTGTCAGGCCTCTGGCCTTTCACTAATAAAATTTGTGTACCTCCTTGAGGTGAGATGGTACGTATCTGTAGCAGAAGTTACAACCTCCGGTAACACAATCACAAGGCTAGAAATACAGAATTACAAGTGAAAACATAAAATGAAGGTCATCCTTGAGCGGACTTTGGATTCTGAATCCAAATGTGGATGAGGTTTGGCTATCCAAGGCTTCCTCTCATTGCCATATTTAGTAGCAGAGTGGTTTGAAGATACCAGGCAGATTAGAACCTTGGTTCTAGCTTTGGGAGCAAAGTCAGGAAATGGGGGCTACTCCCAGGAGTGAGAACATAAGAGGGAGGAACAGATTTGAAAGGGATTGATTTTTAGTGTGCTTTGAGAGATGAAGAACCATTGAGGCTAGGTTAGGCTGCTGTGAGGGATAGCTAGAAAGGACATAAAGAGTGTCCTTAATTATATTGTTGTAGTGTCCTTCAGGAGACATTGGGTTTGATGACTGGTGGAGTCACAGGTAACTAGAAGGGTTATAAGATACAAAAGTTTAATAAAGGTTTGGGGTGAACTTAGTCTGTAGGGAGACATGTATAAAGCTATAGAGAAAAAAATTTACAAAAACAAGCTAAAGAAACTGTTAAACTGTATAACTAATACAGTATTTATACGCCATATCCATTGTGAACACCATCCACTAAAAGAGATACAATATTCATCCTGACTTGCAAATAAATTTCTTACTTTGTTTCAACAAGCAGCTATTTGAAGTGATTTCAGAAACACATTAAAAAGTCTACCAATGTTGAGAAAAGTCTTTTAGGTTTGGGACACATTAGATAGTGGATGTGTGGCTGTAAAAGAATAGTTGGCTCCAAGCTGGGGGGAAAATTTGAAACCCAGAGGGCTGACATCTAAAGAGAGTTAAAGAACAGGAGACACTTAAGAGAGTCCTGAGTTTGAGTCTCACAGTGAAGAATTGATGGTATCAAAAAGACCCATTGGGATGCTGAGAAGAGTATTTGGGATAGTGGCCATCACCTTCACAGACTAGAACTCTGGGAGACCAGGGTTTGAATCCCTATCAGCCAAGGATACCCACGGGGTCACCTTCTGCAAATTACCCTCTCTCATCCTAAGAGTAAGCAAGAGCAAATCTCCGCTGATTAAATCTTGCTAAGAAAACCCTAAGATAAAGTCACCATAAGTCAGAATTGACTTGAAGGCACATAGCAACAAAATATAGTCATGGAACACCAAAGACTAGATCTCATATATTTGCTGTGAATTTGACATGAACATATCCTACCATCCCCCCCCCCCCGGTCATTCTGAACTCTATGCATACTCCTACTTTCAGTGTGGAAGGCTGGAAGGATGGGCATTGAGAACATAATGAATCTAACAAAAGATTTATTATGAAATTAATGTTTTCTCATGATTCAATTTGAATGTACAATCCGTTGGAGAAAACCACGAAAATGAAAATGGATAGAGGTCCATTGTGTGGGGGAGAATCAAATAAACATTGCTGATCTATTGATATAAAGAATAAAGTGTCTTATCCTTTCCACCCACTGGTTTTAAACTTGACATGTGGTGACAGTGATAAAAATTCATCCTGCAACATACTTAAGTTGAAGAATAATTCAATCACCCCACAATAAATTCAGTTATTTCAGAAATGTCTGGTAAAGATCTTTTTCCAGTATCATCAATAAAGGCCTACATATAGCTAATTAGCGAAATTGCAAAGTTGTCTGTGACTTTCGCTTAAGTAGCACTTTTTTAAAATGAAACATTTCATGAATAGCAAAGTATGAGAGCGAGAATATTATTGGTTGAATTGGAGCAACTGCTTCACGCCTCTCACCAGTTAGGGCCTAGTGCTGAAGGGACAAAGTGCAGCTTTCTTCTTCTTCTTTACCAGTCATGCCTTGGACCTTGAGAAGTTTCAGTTATTATCAAACCTTGTAGTTTCAGTTATTATCAAACCTTATGCATTACTTGAACAATTGAGTCAAAAATGCAGAGGATCAGGTTGTTATACATCTGAAGGACCGCATTCTCTCAAATGAGCCAATCCATCTTTTGATATCATTTCTGGAGGGCCTTCTTTCTGCCCCACCACTCTCACAGATATATCTGGTGGGAATATAGATAAAGGCTTTCTTGATGGCTGCTCCCAGGCTCTGGAGCCTCCTCCTGAAAGATATTAGACTGGCATCCTCCTTGCTATCTTTCTACAGTTAGGATAGGACTTTTAAAGTAAAAATTTGGCAGGATTTTGATGACTGACTGCACAAGGAGACTGGGCCTTGCTGTGCTGTACTAGCAGTTTTGTTCATTTGCTGTTGTTAATAGCTATGTTTTAAACTGGTTTAAATTTATGGATAGTTCAATGATATTTTAAACTTTGTATCTGGTATATTTTTAAAACTATGCTTTTAAAAACTATTTTAAGCTGTCTTGAGTGCCAAACTGGAGAAAAAGGCAGAATAACAGCAACAATGATGATGATGGTATGCAAAGCAATCTTGGAGCACCTTTGAGACTAAGGGCCCAAACAGACAGGCCAAAATAAATCTGCTTTGGATAACTTGGAGGTGTGCTGTTGAAATGACACTCACATTTTAAGAGGCCAGAAGCTGTGCCAAAGCTGTGCTCCAGCAGCTTTCGGACTCTTAGGATGTATGCATCATTTAAACAGCATATCTCCAAAGTGACCTGAAGCAGCTTTATTTTGGCCTGTCTGCTTGGACCCGAATTGAAAGAAAGAAGCTGTATGGGCTGGATTATATGGGAGGAGATGGTCTTGTACCTAAGCAGCTCACCCACCCAAATAACAATGCTATGCCAGATATTCTCATGCCAGGGGGGTGAGCTTTGGCACTCTGCCCAAGATTATATGAGCAAGTAGGTAACCTCTTTGAAAAAAGAAAGAAATAGAAACAGAAACATAGGTGGCTGCTGAAATGATCTGTGGCTGTTGTTGTTGTGTGCCTCTAAGACACTTGTGATTTATGGCAACTGTAAGGCAAACCTATCATAGAGTTTTCTTGGCAAGTTTTTTCTGAGTGGGCTTGCCATTGCCATCTTCTGAGGCTGAGAGAGTATGACTTGCCCAAGATCACTCAGTGAGTTTCTGTGGCTGAGCCTGGATTCGAACTCTTGTCTTCCAGTGTCCTAGTCCAATGGCCAACCATTACACCATGCTGGCTCTATAGATCTATGGATTTATGGCTGGATCTATGGCTAGTTAAAAGGACATGTAGGCACCAGGGAAATGATTGCTGTATACAAACTTCTCAATGTTATAATCATCTCCTGCATTTCCTTTATAACAGATAATATCAAACTTGCAACAGATTTCCTTTTAGGCTTTCAAGACCTAGAAAGCTTCCTGGCTCCTATGACCTACAACCACCCTCCAAGATGAACTATGCCACCCCCTCTAACCTCACATTCCACCTTCTCACTCCAAGTACTGCTCTAGATTTGAAGTACAGTGGTGCCTCGGGTTACGAAATTAATTCGTTCCGCCATTCCTTTCGTAACCCGAAAATTTCGTAACCCGAAACACTTTTCCGTTAGCACTGGAAAGCCTATAGCTGCACTTTGCAGCATTTGAATTTCGCGCCGAAATGAATTTCGTAACCTGAAAAATATTTCATAACCCGAAACAGTTTTTGCCAATCCAACTTTTTCGTATCCCGGAAATTTCGTAACCCGATCATTTCGTATCCCGAGGCACCACTGTACACTTTCTTGCTGTAAAATGAATGCTCATATAGAAATTGTGAATGACTGTAACAGGATATTTTTTAACATGCCTTCCATAGTATTTCAGTTAGGAAGCCTAGTTGGACTGCATGACCTAATTCAAAATGCTTGATCATTCTTTTCTTCAAGATAGGAAAGAAACATGGCTTAGTGTAATTAATGCACATGAATTAATGAACAAGGAGAAGGAATAGTAAAAGACTTCTATTAAATTACAGAGACATTCAGGAAACAAAATAAGTAGTTTACAAAGGAAAGCCCAACATAGCCTGCACAACATAGAAAGCAGAATATAATGGCAGGCATCCTATTGGTTAGGTCTAACTAGAGTAGACTAATTCAATTAATTGTTGAAGGATGAGTCAACATATAGGTAAATCCCATTGATTTGGTAGGTTTACTGAAGTCATAACTGACAACAGAATTTAGGCCAGTGAATGTTAGCCTAGGCTACATGACATTTTTCATAAAATTTACAAATGGGTAAATGATTTATCTGTTTTGCTCAGTGGAACGTATATTACAAATTCATCAGTTCAACTGTGCAGATTGAATTTCTACATCACCAAAATGTACAAGGCCCATCTGTCCGTAATGGAGGGAGTAAGGACATTACAGCCAAATTGGCTCAAAATAGATATCCTCATGACCTTATGCAATTGACTTTTGATTGAGTGCTATGAAGTATAAATAAAGATCAGGATAACATATTCTTGATTCCAGTAGTATGCTGAAGGGAGGCACTTAGGGCTGGAGCAATATTCAGACAATCCATGTTCTTATGGCAGTTTATTTTGTATAATTTCCAGTGAAGAGGAAGTAACTTCACCTGCAATTCTATATATGTCTACTCAAAATAAACCCTCATGGCTCATCCCAAAACATTTGGTTTTTTCTTGTGTTAGCCCAATAGGAAAAGACATGGTGTGAGAGATTAAAATATACAAAAAGCTAGCTTATTAAGAAGAACTATTGTAAATGTTTCATCATTGGTACCTGACCCCAGAGAAGCTTTCAAAAATGTATAAAGATTTGCATAATAGTTGTTGGAAGTGTTCAAAAAAGAAAGGTACTTTTTCCCACATGTAGTGGGGTTGTTCAAAAGCAAAAACTCAGGCGAATGTATAAAAGACATGTCTTAAAGCATCAACATTACAAATATTCAGAGATAATACAATAACAATAATACAATAACACTCTCGTCTCTTCTTATATACCATCTGCTTCCCATAGCAACTCCTGATGGTGGTGGCCATTCACAATTCCTTCCATTTTTGGTCTTTATCTGGAAGCAGGTGTAGTTAACATTGCAGCTAGTTTCTGGAATGAAAATATAGTTTTATTGATGTTAATGGCAATATTGCCCATTAAACGATGCTACATGTGCAATTTAGCTCTCTGTGTTGGACTGATTAAGAAGATAACTGAAGAACTGCTATTACAGGTGAGCCCAGTGGTCCACTGAGCCCAGTATTCCACCTCTGACAGTGGCTAACATTGGAGGTTTCAGCAGAAATGAATGAGAAGTCACAGGGCAGTAATGGAGTGATCCATCTTTACTTGTCATTCAACTCCAGCTTCCTGTAATAAGCAGTTTAGGGATGCCTTGGCAATGAGGCTGCTCTTAAATTTTTCTGAAGTTTTCACCTGGAAGGAGGATAATTTCCAGTATTGTTCTTTGTTTGAAGATGAATGTTTATGGAATGTTGTGAATGGCTGACTGAAAAATGTATTGCGTAAGTGACTAAACAAAACAAACTCCTTCCTTTGTCCTTTCCTATGCACTCTACCTCTATCCAGGTCTTGTAAATACAAATCAAGTGAACAGGTGAGAGGAAAGCGCAAAGGTGAATTCACCACTCCATCTCCTTCTCACATGTTCCCACCACTCATGAGCAGAGGCTCTTCTCTTCAGAAAATTGGTCTCTACATATAAAAGTAATGAAAAGAGCAGTGGTGTTGGTACAGGTGAGTGGAACCACAATGCTTCTCACAGTTTCTCTCTTCTTCTCTTTACGTAAGCCAAACTGAGAATGCATAAAGACATTGGGCCCACACTACTTGCGGAAGTGCCTTCTTCCACATAATCCACCCCGCACACTTAGGTCCTCTGGAAGAACCTGCTGCCACCCAAGAAGACCAGATTGTCTGTGGTGACCCAGAGAACCTTCTCATCTGCTGTTCCTAGTCTCTGGAATGACCTGCCCAACGAGATCCATCATGTTACCATCCTAGGAGCCTTTAAAAAGGCGATTAAATGGATCTCTTCCAGCAGGTCTTTCCAGATTAGCCTTATTAGCTTAGCCTCCCCTCGATGACATTATTGCCCCCATCCCCCCTCCCCCTAGAAAAAGACACTTCTCTCACTCCAAACCTACTTGCAATTTTACTGAATTACCAACAGGATTTTTAAAAAATTATTCTATTGTTTAATCTCTTTTTATGGTTTGTGATTAATATTTTTATGATTGGGGGAAGGGCTGGGATATGGTATTGTTTCTTTTTAACTTTAATTTTATTTTTACAAAGTTTTATCCTTATAATTGTTGTAATCTGCCTTGATTCCCTAGGGAAAAGGCAGAATGAATGAATGAATGAATGAATATAATAATTGTTATTAGCAGCAGCAATAACAACTGTGATTTTGGTAGCCACTCTATAGTCTATACATTTTGACTTTTTAAGCAACATAGTACAACAGATTATTGTCTTTTGAACAAAATTATGTGTCCAATATAACTTTTTGTCTAGCAGTTAACATTATTGGTTCCATACCATCTCTCTCTTTCTCTCTCTTTCTTTTAAATGACATGTTATTGCCATATGCATTTCATTTGGCCACTATTTTGATTTGTATTCCCCCCCCCCCCCAAAAAAAAAAGAAAGCTGTTTAAAAAGTTTTAGTGTTAAGTGTCAGAACTGGTAACTGGGTTTCCAATAAACCTTAATCAGTTGGGGATGACAAGCCCAGCAAATAGTTGCAGAAACATGGTTGTCACCATTCTGTTTCCATGGGGACAGAAAAGAGGGTGGAACCAACAATAGCAACATCCAGGCTGTCTGGTTGTGTTACTTCATTTTCACAGGTTGGAGGCAGCATATAGAAGAGAGGAAGCCTCCACAGCAGAAGGTTACATCCAGGGTTATGCTACTTGAATGAAATTACAAGTGTTGGTGATTTCACAATGTCTGACAGAGCAGTTTGCAGAGCTAATGCATAGGATGTCTAACTAAATGAAACTGGAATGAATTGTGCAATGCCTTGTGCAGCAGCTCGAGAACAGATTGCACAATGAGGCTGTGAAAGCCAAATGCAACATTTAGAACCAGTGCAAAAATGGAATATTAGCTTTCCACAAGCTGTAGAAAATATTTCTGAAAGGTGCCACTGGATACAAGCCAGAGACTTTAGGAGAAAGTAGTCTGAGTGAAGCTCTCTTCATTTGGCCATACCAGAACTTGCCTTCAGTGAAAGATGCAAAGGCAACCCATATTTGAGGTCAGTCTACGCTTATTGTTATTATGAACTGCCCTGTTACAGTCTTCCTTCTACAGCCAACCTCCTTCAGAGCACTGCTAGCAAAGGTACTGAGATTTAGGTAAAGCTCTTGAAATGAAAAGAAAGGTAGTAGTAGTAGTAGTTGTTGTTGTTGTTGTTGAGGCAACCAGCCTCTCCCAAACTGCAGTCATGCTGGAAGCTAATGAAGGATGGAGTCTTGTCATTCCAAACTGGGAACACACAACTGCAAAGAGTTTTTAAGTGTGGCTAGAGTTGGATTCATGGGCCCCATTCTCACTTACAGATAAATTGGTGTGTGATCCGAATCAATGGATCAATTCAACAGCAGAGTGTGGTTCCCACTACATTTGCTCCAATCACATTTTCCCTTCCAAAATAATCCACTTGTGGGTTCCACTCACAAATTAATTAATTCAAAATGATTCGGTTCCAGCCGGCTGAAGAGGAAATTTGAATCGATTCCAATCCGCATGTAGTTCACACTTGCACAGAATCAATTTATCAAAAAAGAAGTGGAAAAAATCAGTATCAAAAAGTGATTCGGATTAAGTGGGAACCAGGGTCATTTGAACCGGTTCAAACTGATACATGATCCAGTTTAAAAGGTAGTGGGAATGAGGCCATGGTTATGTGGTAGCTTGATTATATATGTCAGCATGTAAGCATATATTTTTTTTACTATTGACAAAACAAACTCTCATCAGCATCACTTGCAAAACAGAAAAAAGCCCCGAAGAATGTGAAAAATAATGGCATATAGAAAGACTAATATTATGTTGTTTTTCCTCCTCCTGTCATGCTGCAACCAAATCAAATACATCTTTGCTATAATGATTATAATATTTTTCCTGGCATTCTTTTTCATTGCAACTATTATCTTGGATGCTTATGGATTTTGATGTTTTTTATAGTAATGCAGACTATAATGATGGCAAATGATGAAGAGTGAAAACTAAATTGATTTGGTAAGATTGTGGAAAAGCAAATACATGCACAGAACATTATTATCCTCTGAGCTTTATTCATACAATATAAATAGCTGAAGTGCATGAATTGCAATCAGAGTGGGCTTCTTACTTACTGCAGAGGTTACACCCAATCCTCTGATCCACAGAAATCATGCCTCAAAGATTGTTATTGCACATCAAAGCTAGAATATATATAAAAATTCTATTACTGAGTATATCAGCAATTTATTTATTAACCTTTGAATGTCATGCTAGGCAAGGTGTCTCAAACAAACTACATCAATGATATGACAATATTAAACAAAAAGGTAAAAATGAGAGGAAAATCAAAGTGTATTGTTCTGATTGCTCACTGAGATGCAGTCAGGCCTGGATTCAAATATTTTTGCTGCTTAAAAGAAAAGGCAGGATAATAACAAGATTATTTTATTCATTTATATCCCACCTTATCTCCAATACTAGGACTCAAAGTGGCTTGCAAAACATTGAAAACACTGCAGAAAGAATACTAGCAAAAACATTAATAAAAGTTCTTTTATAATGCAATTAAGCAATTTATGAAACCAAAGCTGTTTCAAAATCCATTAAAAACAGAAGATAAAAATTAAAAAGGCCGCAATAGCAATAGCAAGTACATTTCTATACCACTTATCAGTGAACGAGGACTCCCTAAGTACTTACAGGTTTACAATCTGTAAGCCAACCCCCCCCCCCCCCAAACAAGCTGGGTACTCATTTTCCTGACCTACAAAAGAATGGAAGGCTGAGTGGACCTTGGAGCCCTGTCTGGGACTCAACTCCCAACCCTGTGGCTGCAGTACTGACATATAACCACTGTGTCACCAGGGCTTCCTGTTACAACCCTGTTGCAGTCAATTCCTAAAAGCATGACAAAACAGGGGTGATGGGTGGGAGAATCAATTGCTGGACAGTGAAGAGGGTACCATCCTAGATTCCTTAGGGTGGGAGTTCTTCTTGAACCATCCTCAAGAAGGCTGTGTCCCCTTTTCCCACCAAATATGCCTCAGAAAATGGTGAGGCTTGGAGAAGGGCATATCCTGAAGATCTTAGCAGTATGACAGTCTCATATCGAGAGATGTGTTCCTTCAGAGAGGTTGAACCCAATCCATATAGCTCATAACCATCCCTTTCCCAGCATTCTGAACACAAAAGCACAGGGGATTAGCTGAATCTTACTTAAACATGGGCAGTGGAACAATGCCTTCCATTGTTCCTGAGAACAGCAGGTTACCCAGTTGAGACACAAGGTTCTGCCTTGTTCCAAGACATAATAGCCAGGCAATAGCTTTGGTCACCTTGGAGGTCTTCTGAGCCTCTCAGTAGCTTTCTATATCATCAACCATAATATCCTTTTGGATCATCTTTCTGGAATGAGAACTGGGGGCACTATTTTACGTTAGCTTTAGTCCTTCTTGGAGGGACACACTGAGAAGGTGGTGCTGGGGCATTTCTGTTCAACACCCTGGTGATTGGTTTGTGATGACCCTCAGGCTTTATTTCTGGCTGTCATGCTATTTAACATCTACATGAAACCACTGGGAGAGGTTGCTTTTCAGGACTAAACCAGTGTCTGTTGTCAGCAATGGATTGGATATGGGTTAACAAATTGAAGCTTAAGGCAGACAAGAGCGAAATCCTCCTGTAAATTGGAAGGCAAATGGATAAACTGAAAATGCCTGAGATGTCCCATACAAAATGCTATTCCTTGGATGACTACTGAGACAGTATTTATTTATTTATTTATTTATTTATTTATTTATTTATTTATTTATATCCCGCTCTTTTCCCAGGACTGGGACTCAGAGCAGCTTCACAGCAATTAACAAACAAACAAACAAACAAACAAAAAGTACAATTAAAACATTTTTTAAAATAAATAGATAAATGACATGCATTAAACAGAATGATTAAACTATGTTTAATAAACTAAGTTTATGGTGGTGTGTGCAAAATTTTATCACCTGGCGAATGAAACAGGTAATCCATTTCAGACCATCCACCTGGACACATGAAACAAACAAGCTACCAACATCTCTGTGTTTATCAGGGCCAGTCCTGTTTGTGGGCAGACTGAGGTGACTGCCTTGGCTAGCAGATTCTGGAGGTCATTAGCAGTAGCTTCATAGCTGTTCCTCATAAACACGTGTACATTTCACAACCTTTCTGGGCATTCAGATTATGACTTCTGACTCCACTTATGATGGAGGCCACTATGCCATAGCCATTGTTGAAGTATGATTGAACTACTAGCCAGGGCAGCTTTAGTATATAAACAGAGCTGAAATGGAAAGAATGTTAGAAAATATTCAGAAAATGGTTAAAAATATCTTTTTTCAGTGTCTTTTTTTTGGGGGGGTGGTGGTTGAGCAACTCCAAATGAGAAGAATCTTGGACTGATGAGAATCATATTATGTGCAAATTGCATTGTATACATAGGAAACAGCATTTCCTGTATGGAAAACGCTATATCTACACAAAAATATTAATTCCTGTGCAGAAAATGCTGTTTTCTACACAGAATATTCAGTTTTCTGTGCAAAATAGCCGTGTGCGAAGTTGCACACAATAAATTCCAAATATTGACTTGCCTTTTAAAATGGTGTGGTTTTTGATGACTCTTTTTTTCAGCAGGAAGAAAATTGCTGATATTGCTCATTGATATCTTTGAGAAGAAACATAGTGAAGAATTGTGTTCTAAGACAGAGAGGGTTTTCCATTTTATCTTTATCTAAGGGATAAAAATACCTTGAACCAGCCCTGATGTTATGTGTGTGTACACATGCACACATGAATATATGATAGGCTCTTAATCTACTGTTGACTTCCTCCCAGAAAGTGAAATCCACCAATAATTACAACATTAAATCCAACCCCCAACAAAAACAAAAAGAAAAGAAAAGTGAGTGAATTACTCTTCTTGAAATTAAGTTACCCTCTTTTGTTTCATAGGTCTGCAGTATTTATTTTTCAGATTGCAACTGCAACCTGGCACATCATTGTACATGTCTGAAAACCAATGGGATTTATGGACACACCACTGTGGGTTAGACAGCAGCCTGTGTCTGCATATTCCACATATTTTAAGAGAGCACCATGAAAAATGGACAGATATTTAATACTGTCACAGTATCTGTCATCTGACCTTGCAAGTGAATATTGAATGTCTACATAATGTATATCATGCAGTAAGAGTCTGATTTTAAAAACTAGAGTTAGTATAATTCAAGATGCTAATAATAAGGTTGCCTTGAGATAAGGGTGGCATTTGAATGCCTTCAGGGAGCATAAATGGTACACAGTCTAGTAAGAGAGCAGTTTCTTATCAGTGGCTAATAATGCATATAAGGAGACATCTAAATGCAATATGGAGTACTACTGGGTAGCTGTCACTGCTGACATATTGTAAATAAGCATTTATTCATTATTAAAACCTGTTAGTGACATACACATTCTAGTGGTTCACTAGCAACCTGATGGGTCCCCCACAAGCTGACCATATAGGCCCCCTCCCCAAAAGGAAATTCACTTTTCTCTTCAAAATACTGTTATAAATGTTTTTTAAAATTCCATTTTAACATCCAAAGTAATTTCTTTTCTCTTTTCATAGAGACAATCTCCTAAATGAATTTTATTAAATGCTAACATTTTTTTGAGGGAAAGGAATACACACCCAAGCAAATACACAGCGGTGATGTAGAAAGATCACAGTCTGAACATAAAATCAAAGTAAAGTAGAGTTATGTTGAAGGAACCTTTTTGGAGATGCAGAATTATTGAGCTCCTAGCCATTTCAAGCAAAAGGAGATTAAACATTTCCAGAGCACTCTGACTCAATGATCTACCAGCTGTGGCTTTCTAGTAGGAATGATGAAAACCTGGAACATAAGGGACAGATTAAACATGAATATATATATTTTTAATGGTGTTATGCTTAGTATTTTTTTTGTTATGACTTAATGACTGCTATTTAATAATTGGCTAAAATATATCTACTGTAGTTCTGTGATTTGCTGTATGTGGTGCTGGGTGGCTGTATTGCTGTATTACTCTGCATTGTATTGCTGGGTTCATTTTCTGAAACTGCTGTAAAGGATAAGGTATATGCTTTCCTCAGTGCCAGATTGCTCCCTCTGAATGCTGACATTTGGAATGACATGTCATTACATAAATCTGTTTCTCCAGTTCACTAATGACTTCATTCTTAAATGTGGAGGGGAAGTTTCCTCTGCAATGGCCACAGTCCTCTCTCTCTCTCTCTCTCTCTCTCTCTCTCTCTCTGTGTGTGTGTGTGTGTGTGTGTGTGTGTAGAAAGAGAGAGGTCACTTGGATACTATAGGTGACTAAACATGGCAAAATGTGTGTTAAATTTAATTTGTCGATTGGATCCTTCATGGGGGCAGAGATACCTATGGAAATCACTGCCTTTAACATTAGAATAGATATTGGAGATGTTATAAATGTTCATCTCTTTGACACATGCTCAGAGTATGTTTTATGCATTCAAAAGCTCCAGCGTTCAATCCCTGGCATCTCTAACTCAAATACACAGTGCAGCTACACTGGGCTTTCTACTTGACACTTGGGAGACCCACACCCCATAAGAATGATAATACTCAGCTAGCTGATCTGGTATATAAAAGTAAAAGAAGAGGTTGCAGATGTAAACTAAGTGAGATATGGAGGAGCAAAAAGAGTAGAATTGTTTCTTAATAAACCCATTGTGTACTATGGTGAGCAGTCAATTGATTGCAAACTGTGGACAAAGGCTGTATTTGTGCAACTCATAGTGTCGTCTGCCTCCCTCCCTACCTCACATAATAATGGCAATATTATTTGGAGATAATCATTCAGAAGCATACCAAACAGACTGTTGGTGAGCTCATTATCGTATGATATATTCACCACTAGAAAGAGATGTCACTGCTACTTATGAATACTGTTGTATCCTTTCCCCTGTGGCCCTTTACCTCTGCTGAAAAAGTGCAAAGTATGGGGGACATTACACTGTGGAGTTTACCGCATTGCTAAAAACCTCAATTTACCCCTGCCGTGTTGAAGTCTCTTTTGGGATAAGGTTGGGTATTATCATATGCAAAATGCCATCAATGCCACCTGCCAAGTGCAGCCTGGCTAACTTCTGGCTAGAAGCTGCATTCAGCCAGCCTCTTTTCAAAACTGGGAAGCTCACGGTTTTGCAAATCGGCCATCTGAGCATGGCTTCTAGCAGGAAGTTAGCCGAGCTGCACTTGACTGGTGGCATCGGCGGCATTTTGTGTATGATAATACCTGACTTTATCCTGAAAATGACTTCAACGTGGCAGGGGTAAGTCAGGTTTCTTTTTTTAGCAATGTGGTAAACTATGTCTGGTCATTAAACCCAAATGGGAATGGTGCAAACAAGCATTTAAAATACTCAGAAAATGCATACAAATTAGCCTATCACAGATGAAAGAAGCAGGTGGGTCCTTACCAAAGAAAAACAGCTATGAGTGGGCTTCCTGAGGGAAAGGTTTGAAAGTCACTGGTCTAACAATATTTGGCTTTCATTTCCATTCAACCATTAAATTAGTTGAGCAAACATGGTTTTCAGGATTCATTTCAGTGTCGTGACTATGAAGCATAACTTGTAAGATATTTCTTTGGGTGAAGAATAAGAAGGAATAAATCACATCTTATTTTTTAATGTCAAGATGAGTTCACATAAGGGCATGTGAACTCACTTGCATTGTGAGGAAAGCTAATATTTGCCAACTTGTGACACTAAGATAGCTTTCCAGACAGAGCTAATAATGCTACATTATCCTATTTGGATTTTGAGAATAGGTAAGCGTGGAAGGATACAGTTTGAACTAGCCACAGTATCTTTATATTTTAAAACACTACGTAGAGGAACATGAAGGCTTAGAGAGGAGAGAGGTGGAGGGTGTCACTGGTGTTCAAGCTAAAACTCATCCTTAAAACTCGGATTGCAGGCAGTTTAAGGCACGGCATAAAAACAAGTTCAATAATTCTCCCAGCTGCCTGACACTTCTGAAATGAGAGATAAGGCAATAAAATCTTTGGTCTTAACAATAGCAGACTGGCTTTTTAAAAAATGAAAAAAATGCTATCTTTTATTCCCCTACATGTGGCAAACTCTCTCATGTGGGAAACATATTCAGGGGCAGCTGTGTTGGCCATATAGCAAAGTAAAATAACATCCAAAATCCACAAAAGAGTGATACCTTTATGGGAACAACCAAAATGCACAAAATACATGATGCAAGCTTTCAAACATCCACTGGCTTCTTCATCAGGCAAAGGTGCTAAAAATTATACAGAATAATAATAATAATAATAATAATAATAATAATAATAATAATAATACGATTATAGTCACCAGCCCGGATTTTCTCAAGATGCTGTGTGTGTTGTTCCGAGTTGAGATAGTACGGAGCGATATCTATATAGGCAGGTCTCTCTTTCTTCTGTCCATGTGGTAATGGGACAGCTACCCTGGGAAAAATGCATTCCAAGGTCCAGGAGACAAGATTTAAATTCCATTGGCAATACAGCGGAGAGAGGGGGGGGCATAGTAGCCTTTTACTTAGAGTGTGAATGCATCTTTCCCATTCCAAAGGGAGCCAGTCATGATAGGTGGTGTTGCAGGGACTTGTAAGGATGAGTCAGTGTTCAGAGATGGTGTGTTAACTTATCCTTGACTTAAATACTTTCAGATGTAAATGTAAATCCTCAGTTGCCCATGATCTGAGCAGAGTATTGAGTGTAATTGATTTGCTAGTCAAATAGAGAAGAAGCCTGAAACATGGAATGCTTCATTATTGGAGCCTTGAAATCCAATTGCTAGTCCCAAACAGAGTAGACCAATTGAATCAGTAGTGTTTATGTAGTGTTGACTTGCCATATAGGCCATTGCTAGTAGGCTATAAGCATAATATCATTTCAATTTTCTTAGAAGCAACAAGAGGGACTTCATCTAGACCAGCGTTTCATGGCATGAGACACTTTTCTCTCAATTGTCCTAACAGGCAATACACCCTTTCTTTAAAATTCCATTTTCTACAATGTTTAGGATTAGGAAGTTTTAACTTTGTGCTCCTCCCTCTAATTGTCTTCCAGAACTCTAGATTTGGTTGAGAGGAATCCCCTGTTTCTCATCAGAATCAGGTTTTACTTTCCTATATAAACATTTTGATGATCTTGCAAGGAGCTGAATGTTCAGATTTTTCTTTTTGTGGGACCTTTCTCATGTTGGCACCTATGGGTAGCCACTTGTCTGCTTTCCAAAAGTAATCTTGTAGGGAGGACTACAGGAAATGATATGGTGGGCCCACATATGGCCTACAGGTTGTGCATTGTCTGTCTTATTCTAAACATGTTACAGGGATTTCAGATTGAACTTGTGGGCCAAGTTTGCATCTTTGGGACTACAAGACTGTAGCTTGAGTGAATTAATACCATATCAAAGAAGTTACTATTAACAATATCTAACCACTTGTTTCTTCCTGCTTCTACATATCTATAGTCTTGTCTTAGACTTCAGACTGTTGAATAAAAGGTTAGAGTGATAGCTTTGATTAATTGGTAGCTAAACACTCCTTGAATATGAAACATAAGAAAGGTGAAGCTGCAGATGTCTCGAAGCTGTCATAAAGATTTCTGTTTTCTATCACTGTAGGACTTGCAGTCTATTAATCCTGTTATTTTAGGCAGAAGAAACCTCTCAGTTTTAGAGCCTTAGCAAATTGCATAACCAAAAGAAATGTTGCATAAAGTAAGATATTTTTCAGTAGTATCATGTGTCTGTACAAGCGCATGGTATTTTAAACATGAAATTGGGCATTAAGTTACTGCTCATTTACTCACCCACATGGAAATTAGTACTCCCTCTTTACTCACTGCTGCGTAATGGGTGTGAATAACACAACCACGTTGGTAAAGTTGTGATCTTTAATTAGGTGTCATGCAAAGGTACTGGTTGGATGAGAAGGATGTGTATTTATACATATTGCAATAGGATGAGGAGAGCTATACTTTGGCTATGTTTACACTTCAGAATTAATGCGGTTTGACACCACTTTAACTGCCATTGCTCAATGCTAAGGAATTCCAGGATTTGTAGTTTCACGAATTGTTAACTTTTTTGTTGTGGTGCCACAACAATATACAAATCTCAGGATGCCATAGGATGGAGCAATGATAGCCAGAGTGGTGTCACATAGCATTAACTCTGCAGCATGGCAGAACATTTGTGAAACTTTCTGCAAATTTGTTGAAGAACAAAGCAGACAGTTTCCCAGGACATCCTGCCAAAATATCTGACAGCAACCCATTGTCTTTACTGGTGTAAATGAAACAGTTTCCTATCTTCCTCAGCAGCAACTGAATGCTACATTAACAATGGTCATAACATAATAATGAAAAAAGCCTGCAGTACTTAGTGCTGCATGGAGTAAGTCCCAAGATCCACCTGGAAACATGCATCTGTGCTCATGGTCTCTGATTCCATAACTTCTATACAGTGTATTGTAGATGGTAGCCATAAAGGAACTTAGGGATTGCGTTTTCCTCCTTTCCCACCTACCTGACCTCCCATGGGCTCCATTTACAGTTTCCAAAATGAAAGTGATTACTTTCTGAAATGTGGTTTGGATAAGACAAAGTGCACAGAGGGCATGTCTTAATTTAGTCTAGACTCAATCCTCCTGAAGGCCATTAGATGTATGACTCTCTTTTTCCCAGTAAACAAGATTGTGATCTACAGGCAGCACAATTCCAAACCTCAGTCTATACAGCAAATCAGTGGTTCTTATATTAACCAAATCATAATTTCTGAACACCTTACCTAATGAATATAGAAACATCACTGGGTTAGACGTCCAGCCTTTCGCAGATTTGGCTCCTCAACGTTTATTTTGTTCTACTCATAATTAAATGGAGTGAGACTGCTCCAGAAGTATGTGTGTTGATGGGAAGATAAAGATGCCATGGAGGTCAAATTCAAGGATTCATAGCTTTGAGGTTGTGGGGAGCAATTCACAGCTTTGAGACTGTGGGGGCTGATGGGGGTATTTTCAGTGACTTGGAATTTTTTTTAATGGTTTGTTTTATTTCTAATGAATCTGAGGTGGGGCAAGCTCTCCGGTGTATTAAGTGATGTGTATAAGTGGTGTATGAATGGCAGAAATAATATACAGATCTTTTTAGCACTTCATTATTCATTGCTTCTAATATGGCAATAATTCTCACTGGCTGTGTGTACATTTTCATGAATATCTATGGGTGATAGATGGCATAACAGTATTAATGAGAATGTTTATGTAGATGAAAATATATTATTATGTATCCTAGGTCAGACATTAACAGAAAAATACAATTAACTCTTACAGTGCTCCAGTATTATTTGGAGACAATATGGATGCTATGTGGATAGTGTCATTAAATGCTTTAGTCACTAGGTGGTGCTGGACCTTAGTTTTATGTGAGTGGAGTCAGGACCCTTTTGTGGGTCATGACTAGAAAGAAAATGACATTTTCATCTAGGCTCCTGGCTGGTTGGTCTTTTAACCCTTACATAAATTGATTGCTGGTGGGTATTTTTTGGACACCATTCTAGTACTGCTTCCAACTTCAGTGTCTGGTTCAGCAGTTTGAAACCTACCCAGTTCGCCACCTTAGATCTTTTCTTTTCTAAATAAAAATAAAAAAGTATGGCATTTACCACTCACCTCTTAAAGCATCATTTACAAAACATCATTTACAAGTCAAGCTTATCACCTCAATGGTTGACTTACATATCTGACATTAACAAACTGTGGGTTCCTATAAAGAAAAAAAAATTGCACCATGAAGTTGACATACTGGGACTGAGATGATTACATAACCGGTAAGACTTTGTAATAGGACAGGAGCCCATTGTGGAAGAGATCCAGATTTATGGACTCAGACTATTTTTTGCTTGAGATGTGGCCAAGACAAAGTCAGACTTTGCCTGAAGAAAAAATAAATCTTTATGCTTGCTGAAGTATGAATTGGGAGACTGAAGTAAATTGTTACAGTACATTGTAAATTCTCAGGACTCCCCAACCTTCTTGAAACCATATCTTGGGAATCTGTTACAGTTTGCTCTCATTCTTTCCTCTTCTTAAATGAATGATTCATACAACCATTTGTAGCATTTGCAGATGCTGTAACTCAGTAGTAGAGCACGTGTGTTGTATGCAGAATGCAGATCCAATCCCTGGCATCTTCTTTTAACCCAAAGATGTAAATCATACAGACTGTGGGAACATTCAGCCACCCAAGGCCATTTTTTGGCAGCTTCTGGGACCATCCCAGGCCCACCAAACCATCCCCAAAGTCATTTTTCTGCAAAAAAGAGAAGGAGATTTGCTGTTCCTGGAAGCTTTAAAAGGTGTCTGTTTTACTTTTAAACAATGTTCAGGTTCCTGCACCATTTAAAAAATAAGAAGCTTGTATCAGTAGATTTATTGAATAAATATGGGCTGGCATCCTATGGGAAATTACGTCATCATAAACCAATTTAACAGCATGTAAAATTAAATTGTATCATTCTGCAATATTCCTATTCTCAGAAGTGGAGGAGAGACATAGCTATGCCAATGGGATCATTGTGCAATTGGAGCCAGCTGTGTGGCCATTGCACAATGTGTCCCAATGCACAATGTATCCTGATGCACAGCATGTCCTTATGTGCAATGTGTCCCAATGCACAATGTTTCTTTATTCACAAATGGAACATCCTGTGCGGTGCCCCATTATGTGCCATTATAATTCATTAGCATGGGCTGTGTGTGTATCATGTCAGTGATATTGCTCCTTCAGTGTAAGATTATGTATTGTAGTGTCTGATACAGGATATTGGCCATGGTTTATCTAAGTGTTGACTCACTACTCAGCAACTGATTTCATGGATGTACTCCAGTTTGAGTGACCACAAGGATTCAGGCCAAAAACTGATCCCCTCTCAAGTGGAAATAAATTTTTGGTGACTTTCTGGGGTTTCCCCACCCAGTTTTTTCATAGCATTATAGTGTATGCCCTGAGAACTATCCCTATGTTAAAGGATGCCATATGGCTAGTTTTAGAAATATCTCTGCTTCAGATTTCAGAGACTGGTTGCTGGTCAGAGTAGGCTTTCCAGGATACATGGCATTCATATATATGGATGCTAATAAGGGCCTGGGCCTCCTCAAATGAACAGCATTCCTTCTCTGTATTAATCTTTCCCTCCAGTCCTCAAAGAGCTTATTTTTAGCAATATAAAATCTTTTCTTTTATACATTTCGCTTAGGTACCCACAGAAAATGCATGAGGTCCACATTTTGGCCATACCAAGGAAATGTGATTATAAATAACAAACAACACAAGACAAGAGGGGGAAACAATATAAATTATAAGCCAGAGAATTTTTTATATATGACTGTTGCCTTGAACGAATAAGAAGTCAAAATTTGTAAATTTTTGTAAAATGAAATCAGACTAAGCTTAAGATATTGCATTGAATATGTAGCTACGATATCACAGTTGTGCAATCTCCTAAACCTCATCATAAAATTACTTAGTGAAGAAGTTCTGTAATGAGGGTCAATGGTGGGAGGGCCAAGTTGCATCATCACACAGTGCCCAACTTGCCAGAATTCCTTCACTCTAAATGGTTAGCTGCCATTTATGGTAGGTTATAGGGGCATGTGTGGTTGTGGCAATGGTTTAACAATCAAAAATATCAGTACAAAGCAGTTATGAGATCATATGTCTAGTTTACAACATTGCAACTGCCTAACAAGATTCCAACTTATGTGTGTTCTAGAGATGTAATTCTTCTCTAAGCTTCTACTCAAAGAAGGTAATGAATAATTTAAATGATTTTCTTCCTGCTGTAAAAAAAGTCTTAGAAAACCATGCAGTTTTCAAAGCCTACTCACTATTTGAGACTTTATTCTATGAAAAAATTACAGTGGTATTTTATAGAGGAAAAAAATCAGTTTCACTATATTTTCACCATATAAAATAGTCTACACAAAAATATTATTTCCATCCCAGAAAATAGTCATTCTACACACACACACACACACACACACACACAAATTCCTACATGTAAAAGTTGTTTCCTATGCAGAAAAAATGCTGGTTTTAAGCATGTCAGCCATATATAAATGTTCTCCATTAGAGTTTTTGTTTTTTGCATAGGAAACAGCTTTTTTGGCATAGAAAATAATTTACCTACTTGAAAATATTATTTTATGTGCAGAAAATGCTGTATCTTATTTAAAACACACACACACACACACACACACACACACACATGCAGATTTTGCAAAAAATAAGTCTCAAATTGCAAAGATTCTCATCAATCTGGGATCCTTTTTGTCTGGGTTTCCTGACATTTGAAAAACATGTATTTTGGACAGTTAAAATATTTTTGAATATTGTTTTCATTCCTATGTGTTCTGACAAATAGGATTGATCCATCTACCCAAAAGTAGGACAGAAAAAACAAACAGTAGATAATTACAGCATTATAGGAAATACAGCAGTAAAACAGACACTGATACTGTTCAAAATGAATAGGCCTGAACCCTATCTTGATGAATAACAGAGGAGTTGTTAAGGGCTTGGAAATGGTGGAAGGAATGACCTGTTATTAGATACACTGCAGAGTATGTAGTTGTGTAGTAATTAAATTGTTGAGTAGTTGTTGATTTGTTAAATTTCATGTACGTGTTTCATACGTTTTCTCACTGATACTGGTTCTAGACACCAAGCTTTAAAACAGTGTTGATGACTGTTAATTTACTGTGGAGCTTCAAATATTAGATGACAACTCCCGTAATGTCTCACTGTTGTCCATACCAGCTAGGGCCAACTAAAACTGCACAGTAGCCCTGAAGTTGTCAATACTGGGCTAGATGGAATGAACACGATGATGATGATGATGATGATGATGATGATGATGATGATGATGAGTGACTGCTGACTGACTCCATACTTTTTGATCTAACATAGGTTTCCTGAAAAGCAAAGAAAAACAGATCAACTGTTGAAATATCACAAGTTGAAAAAATTGATAAAGGAGATTTGTGAAGTATCAAATATCTGCTTAAGAATGTGATTTAACATCACTTCCTGGTGATGGTGATTGACAGCCCTGGAATGTCATGAGCTCTGTGACAGAGCAAGCTTAAATGGTGAAATAAGATGGCTAGGAGGCAAATTCCAGATGGGAATTCTATTTTCAGAAAATGAGAGCATGTGAGATTACCCTCATGTGCTGCAAAATGCTGTTTTGCACAAGGCAGCCAAGGTATTCATGGTGGTCTGAAATGAATTAAGCAGTTGGGGGCAGAGCTCAGATTAACATGAAGCTCAGATGCCTAAGTGAGCTTTTAATGGACACTGGACTTGCAAAAAACATTACTTTCTCAGTCACCCTTAACTACTGAATTTACAAGTGAAGAGAGTTGTTGTGACTGGTGGTGAAAATAAAGCTTCTGTGAGTTGCCTCTTCCTCTAAACAAGATTTGAGAAAATAAAGGCTATTTGCAAGACTTCTGCTTAATAACAAAAACTTCAACAGGAACATGTCTCAACAAAGTTCTAAACAGATAAAGGGAACAATGATTTTACAAGATACAACATTTCTTACTTTTTTATGTCTGGGTTAAAAAGTATTTAATTCTGCTAAGCGGACAAACCCCCGTGAGAATGTGGATTGTTTATGTTATGACAATATAAGATTAATAACAGCTAAATGGTGTTTTTGGAACAATAAGACTGCACTGGAGACAATTTCCTAGCTTTACACAAGAAAAAGGAAAAACAAAAAGAGCCTAAGAGTCTTCCTTCTTGTCTTTAACCCTATAATTGCTAGATTTACTGCAGATGGAGCAATGTCTTTCACCAGAAATCTTATAGAAGTTGTTGGAAGAGATCAGACCTTTGAACAATTATGATATGGCAAAACTGAAAGAGGGGTCTAAAAACGATATCAAGAATTAGCTCAAAGAATGTAAAGAATCACTAAAGCAATTGGTTGGGGTTGCAAAACAAAGTAATGACATAGTGAAAATTTTGGAAACTGAAATTTTAAACAAGGAGATGGAAAAAGATTTGGATAATTTGGCATTGTTAAAGGTTTCAGGTCTGTTAGCAGGCTCTATGTTAATGGGAAACAAGAATATAGAAGGTCAGGTTGAGTTGATGGATGGAATAGCTTTTAATATTGAGAAGAAAATTGAATATTGGAGTTTATCAAGATGAATGTGGTTTATATGTTGCCACAAAATAATTGTGTTAAGACAGGGAGTAGAATTGAGAAGAATATGTTAGGATGAGAGATTAAATATGTTATTGTTGGGGGGGATTTCTGTGATGAAACAGAATGTTTTGCCCAGAATGTGGTTTCTGTTTCAAACAAAATTTCTTTTGATAACTGATGTACTACTTAAACAAAAGCAAGGGGATGTGTTCAAGTTTGTAAGAGAGGGAAAAAGCCAAGAGCTAAATACTGGTTAAAAGGCATATTATAGAATTGGTTAAGAATTTTGACAATAACATACAGATGCATCAGTGTGAAAATATGTCGTCAAAGGGATTGAGATTTGTATTATGTTATGATTTTAAAGATATTTTTTTTAAAATAATTTTCTAGAAAATAATGTATTGTTGCTACAAGATGTTAGGTAAACTGAAAGGATTCAAGATGTATGTTGGAAATGTGTGCTTATGAAGTGAAGTTGGATATGTTTTTTGGGGGGATTTAAATACACATACTGATGTAGAGGATTTCAAAAATGATGATGGCTATACATTTGGAAAAAAAGACATGGACAATTAACCCATGATGTGATTATGGCAGCAAGAGTGTTATATGTGAAAAGATGGGAGAAGTCAACCCTATTCACTATGGAGGAATAGTCATGGAAGCTGATAAAATTAGTAGAAATGGACAGATTGATTGATAGAAATAGAGAATGGTGGTTAATGGCATTTATTAAAGATCTGAAACCCATTATAGATTTTGGTAAAAAACAGTTTTAAATGAATTGGTAATTTTTAGTTTTGCTTATTAGAGAGAATCGGTTATTGAAAGAAGAGAATAGGTGGAATCTTTCGACAGAGAAGTATGAATAACTATATTCATATATAATCAAAGCAAGGAAGATTGGAAATAATCTTTGTCTTTTCTTTTTTCATTTCTTTCTTTCTTTCTTTATTTATATCCCACTTTTTTCCAGGACTGGGACTCAGAGCGGCTACAAAAATGAAAGGACAAACAGTTCTTTCACTTTTTCTTTTTTTCTTGTCTTTTTAATATTCTAATTTCTGTAATATTATCTTCTAATTTATGTAAAATATACATGGTTTTGAAATGCCAGAGAAGTCCAGTTTTAATTAGCAGTCCAAATGGAAATGACCAAGATCATTGTTGGTGGCTTATGTGTTGCAAGGAAATTAGTGTTAATGGAGTAAATAGGACTGCAGCACAAATTTGTATTTGGGGACCTAAATCTTTAAAAAAGGTTAAAAAAAACCCTGTATGCATCTGTGAAAGGACACAAATGTGTTAGCTAGTCTAGGGCATCTGCAGATGGCATGAAACAAATTATAACACCTTTCGAGCTTGCACTGACAAATGACCATTCCTTTTGCTTCCATATTCTGAATACTAGCAACATTTGTCACCTGTAATAATTCTACAAGTGCATTGCAAGGACAGGAAACAGCATAATCTTGCTGTTATTTAAGGAGAGAATTAATCTTTCCCCTCTCTGGTTATACTTTATCTGTATTTCCATAACAGTACAGATGAAGAGATTGTGTTTTTCAAGCCATGTAAGAATCCCTCTGATTTTAGTCTCTTTTAACAAATGAGATGAACAGATGGTTCCATTGCAATTCAGTGATTGTTTTTACATACCAAGTATCATACAATTACTGCTGTTACATAGGCAGCAAGTTAAAACTCCAAGAAGCAGCAAGGAGTGGTAGGCATTCCCAGTCCCACTGACTATTGCCTGGCATGCAACTCATTCCCTCAATTGCAGTCATATTAATTATCTATTATTGTATCTGTTTATTGGATCTGTATCCTGTCTTTGCTCTGAAAATGGGACCACTCACAATATGAATAAATAAAAAACACATTCAAAGCACAAAATAAGTCCACAAATTTAATTGCATACTCTTAAATTAAAAACAGAGTCTGAGATCCATAACAGCAGATGTAACAATGATGTGCCTTTTGATTCATCCCCCCAAACACACCTTAGAAACCAAGCAGCTGCCCTGTAAGAATTCTGAGGCACTGGCAAGCTGCAGGATCCTGTCAAAACTTCATGTCTCATCATGGCTCCCTGGCAAGAAGAGTCAGAATGTGTCATTCCTTCATACTGTTTCCCAATGCCACAGAACTCCCTTGGATGCTCCTAAGGTGAGTTTTGGCGAGCATTTGTGGTTGTTACAGTAGTGCCACAATTGTAAACATGCATTGCAAAATTTACAATGTTGTAAGTTTAACTTACAATTTCATGAAACTAACAGAAGATAACAAAGAGAACAGTTACTAAGGAAAGAACCTGTACAGACAGGCCAAAATAAAGATGCTTCGGGTCACTTTGGAGGTATGCTGTTTAAATTATGCATGCATTCTAAGAGGCCGGAAGCCATGGCAAAGCCACACTCCAGTCCTAAGGACTAGAGTGCAACTTTTGCACAGATTCTGGCCTCTTAAGATGCATGTGTCATTTAAACAACATACCTGAAGCAGCTTTACTTTGGCCTGTCTGTACAGGCCTGAAAGCAAAAAAGAAAGTGCCAAAGCAAGTTTAATGTTGAACATTAAGAAAACTATAACAATGACCATGGAGGATCTACACAAATTCAGTATAGATGAAATTTAAATATTTAAAGACTTCTTATACCTTGGCTCAGTCATTGATCAGAATGGAAATCAGTCAAAAAATCAGGAGAAGATTAGGACAGGGAAGGACAGCTATGAGAGAACTAGCAAATATCCTAAATCACAAAGTTATACAACTGAACACTAAAGTGAGGATTGTTGAAGCCATTGCATTTCCCATCACCATGTATGAATGTGAAAGCTGGCTGGTGAAGAATGCTGATAGTAAGAAAATTGACTCATTTGAGATGTAATGCTGGAGAATAGTTCTGTGGATACTACGGAGAGCTAAAAAGACAAACAAATGGATCCTAATGGAAACTAAGATCTGAACAGTCCCTAGAAGCCAGGACTGAATAAATTGAGGCTTTTAGGTACATAATGAGAATACATGATTCATTAGAAAAAGATGATAATGCTTGGAAAGATAGAAGGCAGTAGGAAGAGAGGAAGACCACACATCATACAGACAGAGTCAGTGAAAGAGGACACAGCTCTAGGTCTGCAAGAACTGATCAAGGTTGTTGAGGACAGGGTATTATGCAGGTTGAATATACCTTATCCAAAGTGCTTGGGACCTGAAGCATTTTGGAGATGGGATTTTTTTTTTTTAAAAAAAATTGAATACACAAGTAGTATACTACATACCTGTACTGCATTTACAAGCCTGGAGAGAGATGTCAGGCTTGAGAGAGACTGTGAAGAGGAGGGGGATGGTGGACCCATGCCAAGCACTGCACTTAGACTCCCACCATTTCACAGATCCTCCATCTCTCTCCAGCCTCATGTCATTTTGGTGCCCACCTCCTGCTTCTGTCTTCAGTGGCACTCCTACTTGTTCATCTCTCTCTAGGCTCATGATTCATTTGTTCACTACTTGTGTTGTGTTTGAGATGTGAGGCTGGAGGGGAGACTGAGGATCTGAGAGGTAAACAAGCAGGAGCACTAAAGTCACCTCTTTGAAGACAGAAATAGGTGGTTGGTGGCAAGAAGTTCAGGTTTTGAAGTTTTTTGGATTTTGGATTACTGGACTAGGGTGCTCAATATGTGTTATGTTCTGCAAAGGAAAACGAAATGTTTTCTGTGCAGAAAATACTGTAGTTGGAGATTTATTCTGCCAAAAATTCACACACACTTGTTTTGCACATAACACACACTAAAACAAACTTTCTACAATGCTATGTGACAAAAATATTTGTGATACATATGCATACAGATGATGCCTTTGTGGTGGTCCATTCATACAAAAATATGTTTGGTGTACACTATGCAAGACTAGTATAAAGCTTGAATCCTACTGTTGCTCCCAAGTAGAACAGATTCTTTGAATCAATAGGATTTTTGCAAGTGCATATTCATCACTCAACAATTGATTCAATTGGCCTACTGTAGATTGGTCAACTAATAGAATTAAGGGTATTTTGAGTCGAGTGTTTTATTCATGTTCACAATATAATAACATAAAAACTTGATTCAAAGATGCATGTAAATTTTTTTTGTTATTTTTATTATTATACAAAAATAATACAAATAGGGAAACAAAAAGATGGGTGAGGATGAAATCATTGGCCTTGGGGTAAAATTGAGATGATGGTGATAATGGTGATGCTAGTGGTGGTGACAGAAACAATGGGAAGTTCCTAAAATGCAGTAGATTCAGTTAAGAAGCAAAAGCAGGCCATGTGGTGCATTAAAATCTGATTAAGATGCTAAGAATTTTTGAAGCACTGCTAGAATAAGGTACACTTGACATTGCTATCTCTTGCAAAGTTGTTAGTGTGTTTTCAGAGCAATTTAATTCACTACCAGCATTTGATGGTCAATTTATGGCCAGTATTTTTAAAAATTATTTTTATTGATTTTGAAGTCTTTATAATGTAGTCAAACATTACAGTGCAGCATAAGAACAAATAGTACAATAACCACAAGATGTGATGTTACTCAGTGATCATTAATTTGAAAGATTCCATCTTTGCTACCCAAAATAACTGTCCTAGTGCTTCTTGAGCAACTTGAGAGTTAGCAAGTCAGCTTTCTATCCTGAAACAGCATTTGCTGCCCTCTTCTTTCCTAGGGACGAGAGGAAATTTTACATATTCAGAAATGGTTGCAAAATATATTTTTCAAATTTTGATGAGAAGACTCCTAAACTGACCTAAACTGAGGGTTTGCAGTTTGGGCCTTAGTCTACACAAAATTCATGTAGTGTAGTTTTGAACAGAAACATGCATTTTCTGTGGATAAATATTATTTTCTGCACAAAAATATTATCTCCTGCACAGAAAGTTCCGTTTTCTGTGCAAAAATACCACATGCAAATTTTGCACAGAATAAGTCTCAAAGTGTGAATAATGTTTGGAAATTGTACAGTTGTTGAAGACAACTGTACAACCAAAAGAAATTTGCTGAAACTGCTTGTTGCTTCCTTTGACAGCAAAATTAATGAGGAATTACATCCTTATTCTGTCACTGCAGCACTTGTGGTTGCTCATCCACTGCTGACACAGACTATTATCACCACCTTTATCAGTATAGCTACATTGGTGAGGAGAATCACAGCCATTGGTGTGGAAACTGGTGAGGAGAATCACAGACAATGTATCTTATAAGACACATTTAAAATATTTTGATATGTCTCTCTCTGTGTGGTGGTGTGTGTGCCAAGAAAACCTTAGTGAAGAACTCAGTGGAGAGCTCTGTTCTAACCCATGTTTTAGTGTGAATGGAGCAGATTGAGCCACATTGCATTGGAAGTCATAAGGATGAGATTTCTCAGGCATCTCTGTTCTTGACACACACTGGGCTTTATTTATTTTTCAATATGAATGACAGGCTGTATGTTGGTTATTTACAGCTTATATAGAAAGGCTTTTCTAGAACATTCTGTCAAATGATCCAGGTGCTACTTGAGGAGCTAAATAAAATCATTCAGGTCTAAATGCCACAGCAGCCAATGTAGGTGAGATACAGGAGAAGATATTTAAACAGTTAACCATATATTGCCTCTTCCACCCACCAGCTACATCCTACTGAACACTATACAAAGGTCAAGGAAACGGTAATGAATGCTTCAGCATTTGGGTGAAGAAATATAGGCAGGTTACACACTGCCATTTAGTACGCGCTCAGTGCATCCTAGGGTTAGAAAGGGGCGTGCTAGGGTTAGGAAGGTTCTCACCTTCCTAACTGCCCCTCTCGCTAGTACGCGCAGAGCGCGTACTAAATGGCAGCACCCATTCACATGGGCGCTGCCATATTTACGTCTTGGATGCACAGCATCCAGACGTGGTGCGGCGGAAGTGACGCCGCAAGTGCGTGCCTCGCGCCTCACGGTACCACTTCTGGGGGCCAAAAAGGAGTGCCATTTTGGCGCTCCTTTTTAGCTGCGCCGGGAAGCCTCGCGGTCTGGCCGCTGGGGCTCCTCGGCATAGCTAATGGAGCCGGCACCAGACCACCCGCTTTTGGGCGGTCTGTAACACGCCATAGTATTTTATATATATTCTCAAGGGCATTTAACTCTGAGTTAGAAATGGTGGGGTTGAGTGTGTGTGTGAATGAGATAATGTGCAGCAGGTAGCTAAACAGGTGAAAGAGCTTAAATTATAGCCACACTTGCATTATAGAGTCTTTATTTCTCCTCTGATCTGGTTGCCAAAATATTATGAAAAGAAGAACAAGAAAGGTGGTTGAAAGGGGGAAAATGATGAAAGCAAATTTACTATGTCTTAAATTAGAGATTCTTTAGTAATGGCATTGCTGCAGAATCAACCATGGTACACCAGTGATGTTCCTAATAATACATGTTCCTACAAAACTTTGCTTAATTTCAATGCAATTAAGAGTTTGTCTACCCTTCCCTTGCCATCAGGTATTGCATTTTTCATTCATTCATTCATTCATTCATTCGCTACATTTATGTCCTGCCTTTAAGGAGATGTACATGGGCCTCTCCAAGTTCCCCTTTATACATATAACTCTGTGAAGCACAGTAGTAGGAAGACATTTCTGCATCCCTTAGGATTGCCATATATTTTCAGCCTAAAATGTTATTGGATCTTAATCTTACCCAGTAGTCCTGAAGAACAACAGCTAACCTGATTAAGCACATGAAAAAGATTTATTTATCCACAACTCACCCAGCAGTCAATATCCATGTGCAATGCTGAAGCAGCAAAGTCTTCAAGTAAACATTTTTTAAATGTTTTCTCTGTAGCAGCACCTTGACTGTGGAGCCTCTTACCCAGGGAAGTTAGGCTGGCCCTACCTTTTTTAAGCTTCTCAAGGGCAGCCACAACAGTGCTGTTCTGCGTGACATTCAGTGTTTGAAATTGCTGTTTTAACTGTTTTAAAACTGGATTCTAGGGTTGTTTTTAGACTGCTTTTATGAGCTTTTAAACAGTGTTTTAACATGTTTTAAAATATTTTTTATCTTGGTATTCTTTTAATTGATTTTTATTTTTCATCACCATGGCATGAACAGCTTGCTTCAAGTCCTGCTACAGGATTTCAACAGAGTTTAGGTCTAGACTTTGACCAGTGCATTTTAAAACATGAAATTTCTTCTTCCACAACCAGCTTTTGGTAGATCTGGGGCCCCTTTACATTACACATATTATTCCATTTTAGTGGCCATGGCAACATCTGAAAGAATCCCGGGTTTTGTAGTTTGTTGAGGCACTAGAGTGCTTTGGGTGATAGTACCATATGCTGCTTTCTGAACTGCAAATCCTGGTATTCCATTGGGTGGAACCATGACAGTTGATGTGAAATAATAGCACTGTGATTGCCTAGCATGAATGGGCACCTGGTTGTTATGTTTGGGGTCATTGACATGTTGTCGGGCTCACTTTTGATTCCAATCTCAGACAGAGGGAAGGGATTTTGCAGTCAGGTGCTCCCTTCCTTTTGCATCTTCTCTGAGTTTTATTTATCTGTCGATTTATTTCACAAAACATAGAATTAGTTCATATAAACCTTCTTGGATGTTTAGAAAAGGACTTGCTTTGATTCATTGAGGCTGCCATGATAGAACTGGGAAATTTTCACAGTGACCATTAGGGTTCACTAGTTTTTCCTTGCTGTGGTAAACATCATGGAATAAGCGGTGTGTTATAACATGCAAGACCTCTGCTTTTAAGGCAGAGAGGTGACTCACAGAACAATTATATACATGATGTATATAAATGATGTCAATAAAGTAGTTAAAGAGAGCCAGCGTGGTTCAATTCACAGCTTGGCCATGAAACCCACTGGGTGACCTTGGGCAAGTCACATGCTCTCAGCCTCTGGGGAAAGCAATGGCAAACCGCCTCTGAACAAATCATGGCAAGAAAACCCCATGACAGATTCACCTTAGGGCCAGCATGTCAGAAACAGCTGAAGGCACATGACAACAACAAAAAAGTAGGTAAATATTTATACCACATACCAAGAGGTTTTGCGCTTTTGACGAACGATCTAAAGTTCACCTTTTCCTTTTTTAAAAAAAAAAGTTTTTTTTTCCAAATTCCAGTAAATGGCTTTTTTACACTTCTTCATAATATCAAAAGGTCATGTTTTTGGCTCCAAATATATGCATTACAGAAGTACATTAAGTCATCCATTTGCATTTGTTCTGTAGTTAATAACTGTTCTAGTTCCTAATATTTTACATCAAATGCATATGCATTGCACAGCAAATGATCAGGGCAAGATCTTCAATTAAGGATTTATAAAATGGGGCACAACGCCAATGGCTATTAAGATTTGCTGAAGAATTGGGGAAAGGGAGGCTGCAGAAGTCATAACAGAGGGATATATGCAGTGGATAGGGAAGGAAAGGCAGTGTTCAAATCTGCCCTGTTGGTAGAGTTCAGTGCCATTTCTGTGTGAAATGCAGGGAAAATTTTGTTACTAACAGTGACAAAACAAGACAGCTCATTCTTTTCCTGAAACATAAATAAGTACATCAAATTTTAACACTTTTAAAGAGATTATTAAAAGATTAGTTGTTGGCATTATGATTTGGACTGCTGTTCAAAAACTTACTCACCTATTAAAGGAATGCAAAAGAAGTTCCAGACAAAGGAGCAATTCTTTTCTATATGCAGTTTCAAACCTTCTGTGTTCTAGAAATAGTGTTACTAAGGAATATAGACAAAGAGAGTCTTGTAGTTTGTTCAATCTCATAAGACTGGAAGTGTGGATAGATTAGTTTTTCACAATCAAAGAGAAAGAACCTGAGGGTAAACTAGGAGGGAGCAAAAGCAAGGTGGGGCAATGAAAGGAGTGCACCTGAAGACACTTCAGAGTTTATTCATTTGAATATTTTCATTCCGCCCTCTGTTATCAGAACTCAGGACTGCACACAATTAGAATAATATAAAGAGTTTAAAACAATTTTGGATTGAAAACAACAGAATAGTTTAAATAGGAGAAAAGCATATTCCCATAGATACTCAACTATAAGTTGATCTTATGTATAAGATGAGGGCAGATTTTGGGGCCAAAATTATGGATTTTTATATGACCCATGGATATGTCAATGGTAAAACCTAGGGGATTGTAACTAAGGGTTTAAAGGATAATGTGAAGGAAAATGATTCCAAAGGCATGATGTGATATGTTTGTCTGATTTTAACCCAGAAAGCTATACACAAATATCTTATTCAAATTGTTCAAAGCTCAATTGCTCTTGGTGCTCCTTTGAGGGGAAGCATTAAAGAGCTGTTACTACTGCCATTATCCTTCCCAGGCATCAAAAAAGGTCAGAAGCTGTGGCATGGTGCAAAGAGAGTAGCAGGAGTTGGTGCTTTTTAAAAGTGCTCCTGGGGCAGACTAAGGCGGGATACAGACCACCCATTTGGGGCGGCCTGCAGCCCTTTGCACCACATATTGGGGCCAGGGCAGCCACAGCAGCAGCCCAGAGGCCCCAATCAGGCACTTTTCAGGACCAGGGAGAAGCGGCAAAATGCCACTTCTCCGTGGGCCTGAAAAGGGGTGTCCTTGGGGCTTCATGCCCCAGGACACCCTGGGAGCTACAGCCAGGGGAGAAAGGGGCCGCTCAGCCCCTTTCCCCCGGCACCATTCCTGTGGCAATCTGGTTGCCGCAGGAACAAGGCGCCTTCCGGGAAGGAGCTCCGTTTCGGAGCTCCTTCCAGCACCACAGTTAGGCTGCCACAAGCGGCCTGAGGCAGCGCGAACACACCACACACGCACTACGCCATTTGGACGTGGCACGGCTGTGACGTCATAATGGCAGCGCCCATGTATACAGGGTACTGCCATTATGCCACTGCAGCTATGTGTTAGGGTTGCGGGGCGACTGTAAAAGATGCCCCGAGGCAACCTTAGCATGCATCTAGGCTGGTGCAAAGTGCCAGTCTGGATAGGGCCTACGCGCTCACCTTTCACCACTCTACTCAGAGAACAGAATGGCTCCTGTTTTGATAAGTTAAAGTATGATACTTACAGTGGTAAGGTGAACTAGGCTTTTGAGGTCAACTTTTTGACCAAAATTTCTAGATTTATGCATGAGTATATACAGTAACTAAATAGCCAGGTAAAAACAACAGAAAAGGCTAAAACTATGTAGATACATGTTGCAAGAGGAATGTCTGCCCTGTTCCCTATTCCTGTTGTCAAAGTCTCAGTCTCAGAAATGTCTCTGAACACAATCCAGCTGCAGGTAAGTTTTTATTGCAGGATAGACTCCAGTTGTTCTTGCCCCAATCTGAATCTCACCTCCTGCTCCTTTGTAGCCCCACTAGTGATAATTCACTGATTTGATGAGTGCATTGAATACTTCACTGCACATTGTCACTTTCAGGATACTGGTTTCTGGCTCATGTGTGGCCCCCAACAGTTCAAATATTAGAAGTAGTCTCCTAGGGCTGAAACAGACAGCCTGTAAAGCCCTGCTTGGTGCTTACTTGGTGGTGTAGTGTTTACAGGCACTACACCCCCAAGCCAGACAGAAGCAATACATGCCAGCCAGCTTCTCTTCCACTTGGGGATGTGGTGCATAGACTCCACTTTCCCCAGAACTGGCTTTTTCAGAGGAAAATCTGGCTCTTTGGGAGAAGGGGTGGCTTTTTTCTACCCTAAAAAGGAGTGGATCATATCCACTCCTTTTTGGGGCAGAATCTGGCTGAATTGAGGCCAGGCATCTGTTTGCCTTGGCCCTCATCCAGTCTAAAAGGGGCGGCTCAAAGCTGCCTCTTTTGGGTTGTGTATATCCCCACATAGTTGCCTCACTAAGGCCTCCTACTCCTTTCTCTAGGAATACGCAAGGTTGAGCCTGTGCCACAGATGATCTTCTCCTTCTAGATGGGTCAGCAAACATATCTGGCTGTTTCACAAGGCTGGTTATATCAAGAATCCTATTTCATGAATGGGTGGACCATCTGCCTTGATTAACTCAATCCCTTTTAGTGTCAGGTGATTGTACACAAGACCTGCTCTCTCTGCCCTTTAAGCAATGGAGGAGCATGATATGGCACCTTATTTATTTATTGTTATTTATTTATTTGGAGCATTCATACCCTGCTCTTCAGCCACTCAGGTTCTCAGAGTAGCTTACAAATTGTTAATTTGACATTTCCATGCTCTCAGGCCTACAGTCTAAATAAGAGAGGGCATGGAAGGAAAAGGGAAAAGCATCTCAGGGAAAGCAGATGTTGCTGCTTCTTCTCTCTGCCCTCCAGCCCAGGGCAGTGGTAGTTGGGATGGTTGGAGGGCCTTTCATCTGCTTCTGAGCCTAGACATGATGGAGGCGATCAGCCTGCAATATTCAAAATCCATCAGCTCATCCTTAAAAAGGATGCTAAGTCAGAACTTCGCATTGCACAGATGGAATCTATAGCACTTGATTTCATCACCAACATATGTTCCATAGATTTTACTGAATATGTGGCCTTAATTTGCAGAAAAAACAAAATTTGCTCAAGATCTTACTAACTGATGCTTAGGATCACATATACTCCCTTGCAGTCTTCTTAGAGAGAAGTTTTAAGAAACATTTTTTTCTTATTTGTTCTCAGCGTTGAAGTGAAATCCTGGGAGGATCTCCATTTCTTTCTTCTGGCTGAGTTTCCTATTTGCATCTTCTTCATAATGGTCTACCAAATGTTTTTGCCAACCCCTCCATTGTCCCGATCATGATACCATTTGTTACAGTTCTGGAAGAGAGAGCGGAGTTACATGCCAAAATATAAAAAATGACTGACTCTGCTGTATGCTCAGCTTGTTTGTTTGTTTACTTGTTTTGCTGCTATTAAGACTACCACCTACTGTCTGATCATTGCTTTTCCTCTCAAAGGCCCACTGAGAAGCTGCAGAAACTTGTAAAATAACCAGTCCAGTTTGGAGTCATTTGTGTTTAATTGGCCTAGCTTCAGAGGGGTTGATGAAGGATAGAAAACCCTTAGGCAACTCATAATTGGCCATGTAATAAAAAATATTGAATAAATATTAAGGAGATGAGAATGCTTAATCTAATCCTATTCTTGCAAAAGGGGGAAAATAACACAAGAGCACTCAGGAGGAAAGTTCAAATGGCAGGAGTTAAGTTTGAAAAAATAGTATTCTATTTGTAATGAACTAGTAATAAATTAAAACAATGTGAAACATTCATCGTTACTCATTGCTGATGATAAAATGATTAAAATAACAACTTAAAATTGTTGAAATTATAACAAATTACAGGTGGCAAATTAATTTTAAACACATTATTTCCAAGCTCTGCAAATAGATAGGATGTATAGATGTATAGATATGTATAGATAAGCCTATACATGAGTATGGTTAGATAAACTCTTCTGCTCTTTAGTAAAGAAAGATTGCATGTATTCACAACATTCTTATAACGGTGTTCTGGGGTTTGAAGTTCTGTGAACTTGAATTAAGCATTCTCTCTCAGTTTCTATTTTATGCTTTCCAAAGGATTTAGAAGTGTTAAATAGCAATTTAAGAAATAGGAAATACAAATATCACTTTGAAAAGTATATATGAAATACAGATAGCAAATCTGCTCTGTTTCTACTAAGCCATATTAGCTTTCAGTCATTGTGACTAGAAGTAAATAAGACAGTGGACGGATTTGGATACATTATGACTTGTTTCTACATATATACCTCTAAGTCCCTTGCTGACTTTATGTGACCTCTTGAATTAGGCAAGAAATAGTCATAGGCTGCTTTGCCAGTCCCTTCATCTGAAATATGGGGCCCATACAGACAGGCCAAAATAAAGCTGCTTCGGGTAACTTTGGAGGTATGCTGTTTCAATGATGCATGCATCCTAAGAGGCCAGAAACCATGCCAAAGTCACGCTCCAGTTCTAAGGGCTGGAGCACAGCTTTGGTGCAGCTTCTGGCCTTTTAAGACGCATGCATCATTGAAACAGCATACTTTCAAAATGACCTAAAAGAGCTTTATTTTGGCCTGTCTTTACAGGCCCATAGCCTACAGGACCTGGTATTTGTTGGTGATCTCTCATCCAAGTACTAACCAGGGCTGATCTGCTTAGCTTCCAGGCTCAGATGGTATCTGGAGCATTTAGAATATTTAAACAATCATGTTTTACCATTACCTATATAAGGCAAAACTTTCTGTTTTCAGTATTAAACTACATACAATTGAACTGAGGGAATTATGGTGCTTACAGCTAAATATAGTTTATTATTTATTTGAAGTAACTAGAGTTTAAACTTATCAGTGTTCTGTGTTGCAGTCCCACAGCAATGATAGGTTAAAGAAGCTACTCATTTTCCTGTTACATGCAAAAGAAAGAATGAAGAACAACTTGTTCATACACATAGCATGAAAACATGCTTGTTATATCCAATGTCTTCTTGTTATATCCAACTTGATTTTCTTCCCCTAGCCCTGCCTAGATCTTTAAGCTGAAAATGGTGAACAGGAATTATACTGGATATGGTATCCTAACAAGTAATATTTTCTAATACAGACAAATGCCATGTTGAAATTTGCAATACAATTTATTTAAGCTATGTGGGCTTAAATAAAACAGTGCTATAGGCTATTAAAAGTTTAAACATTTTTCTATTGTTTCAAGAAGAAGAGACTGTTCATTGGTATGCCACATGTTCTTGAATTATCATCAGTACAATACTTTGTGTACTGCGGAAAACCTCAATACTGAGAAAACAGCTTTTAAAATTGGTGTGTACCTGCAGTATATAACGATCAATTATTCCTAATTAGATTTGGTGTAACCTTATAAATTTGTCCTGAAAAATCTATGTTTGTAGAACCTGTTTAAAGAGGCTGCAAATATATTAGAATTTGGGTCTCTGTTTTTCTTTCTTCTCTCTCTTTCTTTGTGAAACAGATGATTTCTTTTGTTAAACCAAGAATTATAAGACTGGGTAAAGTCCAAAAATGGTGAAAAGCTCACCTTTTAGTAGCTGCACCGTGTTAAAAGTGAATCTGAATAAGTGAAGAAGATTTCAGGACTGAGCAGTGGCTTCCAAGCAAAGTAATTTGCCAGCAATAGCCATATAGTAGAGTGGAATCAAAGCAGAACTAACAAAGAAAATCCATTAAAAATCTCTCAGAATGGTTTGCTCAAAGAAAAAAGAGAAACTGTAACAGAGTCTGCAAATCTGAATGAATGTGTGATTATGGAACCTCGCAGAAATTAAAGGCTCAGATTAGGGATCATATTCATATTCACTGGCAAGCTGTAATTAAATAAAGACAAATGGTTAATGTTTTGGAGAAGGAACCAAAACAATTGACTTTCAAGGACAACTTAGAGCTGGTTTACATAGTTGCTCATGCTGAGTTGTCATGCAACTTAGGCTGCATCTGCACTGCAGAAATAACACAGTTTGCCAATCAGAACTCTCATACAGTGACATCTAAATATCTCACAAAACTACAGATTCCATAAGTCCATGGCATTAAGTAGTGTCAAACTGCATTATTTCTGCAGTGCAGATGCAGCCTTAATTTTAAGCTGTGCTCAGATGTGGGAGATGGCCAAAACCCAAGTCTTTTGTTTATAGAAAAGACTTCTGTCCTGCTCTTCAAGTAAAAACCCTTCAGAGCAACTTGTGTAATGATTGAAACAGGTGGATAACAATGCCTACACGCAAAGAAATTGAAAAGTTGCAATGTGTTGAAAAGACAGCCCAGCCACAGTCTTCCTGTAGGCACCAAATGACATCAGACTTTGCATCAAAAAAGGGTCCCACTAGAAGTAAGTAACTGGGCAGCTTCATGTGGGATAAAGCAGTGCTCACTGTAACCTAGTCTGAAGCCATTTAGCTATTTAGAGCTTCAAAGGAAATAAGTATTCCAGTCTTAACCAGCCTTGGTCACCTTGATGAATGCTTTACAATGAGAAATGGATGGGATGTAAAGGACCCTGATCGTTCTTCTGGATTTCTTAGTTGCTTTGAACCCATCAGTTGCTTTGAACCCATCATCATGGTATCTTTCTGGGTTATCAGGGGTGTATAGAGTTATGGTAGTTTTAGACTTTCTAAAGATATGAACCAAACAAAACTTGTTCATCCTAAAGGTGCCACAGAACTCTATTGGTTTTTAACAATAGAGTAACCGGTACAGAGTGCCCAAAAAGGGCGGTCTGCCTGCGCCTTGTTTTGCTGAATGAGGAAGCTGCAGCGGACAAACCGCACGGCTTCCTCGCGCAGCAAAAAGAACCCACAAAAAGCGGGTTCTTTTGTGGCACCATAATGATGCTGCAGTGTGCCAATGGCACACTTGCGACGTCATTAAGGCTCCACGATGTGCGGACGCTAAACATCCGTCGTGTGAAAATGGCGGCGCCCATCTGTACAGGTGCCACCATTTTGACACCCTCGTCACATGCAAAGGGGCGAGGGGCATCTGGAAACATCGCCCCTCGCACATGACGAGGGCACCCTATCACGTCCGTCTGTCCTGCGCCATAGCTACCACACTCTTAGAAGATAAAATGGTTGTTTAAAAGTTCAAAAATGAATGCTACTATGTAATCTTGTTGATATGCTTATTAACATATCCACATGAAAAGAAAACATAGACATCCAATTTAGTTGGCTTTCAAAAATAACCAAACAAGAAGCCTTCACTAATTAGCCTGCTGTAGCCTGCTTGATATGGGCTGTTATTCATTAAAGCCATTTGTATGTTTTGCTTTGTGAATCAAATGTCATAATGCAAAGACAAAGGAAAATACAATAGCGAGCTACAGTATTCCTTTCCTCAGCAAAATTGAAGGAGCTTCTAGAAAAGATGTAAGAAATGACAGTTTTAGACCATGGAACTAATGGCCCAAATCCAATTATTAGTCCCAATTACAGTAGATCCATTGAATAAGCTGTTGAATGGTATGTCCACACTTACATAAAATGTTGAATCAGTGTGTGTGCTCAGTGGGTCTACTCTGCTGGGGGCTAGCATTTGGATTTAGGCTGGTGATTGTAAACTAGGGACAGCTATAACATTACATCATATTGTCTCACAACAGTCTTATAACATTGTCCTGGGGTTTGAAGTTCTGTGAAGTTCTGCCCCTGGAGGTCCTGCTCCGATATGGTGGATGTCCTTCCTCCAGAAGAACCCCCTCATCACCAGGTGACATCCGGTGCTGGAATGCCACTGATTTTGGGCAGTCGGTTTCTAAAAGGTTCACCATCTAGACATTGGAGGTTTACAATTGTATTGTGTGGAAATGCCAAACAGAAGCAAAACAAACAAAAAAGCAAAACACAGCACTTTACAATCATATGTGACATGCCCTTTGTTTGTAGCCAAGTAATCTAGCTTAAATGGCTTGTGGATCAAGTCTGTTAGGTTGGAATTCAAAAATCAATTTCTCAATTAGTACCTGTGATTTGATTGTCACTACCCTGGAGCCAGTTTCTAATGGGACACAAAACATTTTGTATCTCTGAAAGGTTTTGTACAGCTCTGCTTGGACTGAAGTCTGTTGAATACTGGATTAAATACCTGTATTCAGCACTGAGGTTATAAATTCATAACCTAGGAGTTTATCGCACAGCCTTTTTTACCCGATCTGTACATGGGATGGGATCAGGCTTGAATGGCCTTGAATGGGTGTTATCACACACAAAAACATGAACTTTGTCAAAGGGTGACTACAAGCTGTCCCCCAACCACGCTTAGCCAGCTGATTTTGAAGGAGGGAAGCTTTCGGTCCTTCAAAATTGGCTGGCTAAGCACAGCTAGGGGGTGGCTTGTAGTTGCTCTGTGACAAAGGCCACGGTTTTTGTGCAATAATGCCCATTCAAGGCCATTCAATCCTCATCACATCCCGTGCCGGTGTTGAGCAAAGAAGGCTGTGCGACAAATTTACTACAGTTACAAATCTATAACTGAACTGTACTCACTATCCCAACATAGTCACTGCCCACCTTAACAGCCAGCAGCTCCCAACCCTCTTAACAGCTAATGGACATGGAGGCTTGTTTTGCTGGCAATTGGGATGCAATGACAGTGTTTCCACCCCTCTCCTGTCAACAAGTGATGTTGTTGACCATCAGAAGCAGGGCCTGCTAGCTGGTTGGAGGGACTAGAACATCCTCCTCCTTGTGCCCCGATTTCCAGCAGAACAGATTTTCTTTACCTTATCCAACAACTGGTTCTTGAGTTTGCGGGTGGGTGGGTGGGAGAAGTTAGGCAGCCAGGGGTGTTGCATAATTATTCAGAGATAACTAAGTAGTAGGTGTAGGATTCTGGCAATTTTGTATAACCCCTGCAACAATATTTGGGACTGAAGTCCCACCAACATCAATGTACATGACTTAATTAAGAATGGAGCATCAAATAGACTAAGCCTAAAGGGACTGATTGAATGTATACCAACAGTTTGTTGATCACAAACAGGATATGAATTTATTTGGAACACTGTTATTTACATAGCATCAGTCAATCATGATATCCCTCAGGAAATTTTGTAAATGGTTTTATCAAAGGCTTGTGATACCCGAAAGACTAGAAGGGTTATAGCAACAACGTTCCTGGGCTATTGTCCTCTCACCTGAGGCATGAAGTGTGAAGTCAACTATAGCCTCTGAAAGGTTATGTCAAGGCACAAAACGGACAGACCAAAAGCACCGACTTTGGCCAGATCCAGGGGCATGGCATTCAGATGATACTGTTCCCAGATCAGACCAAAGCTGTGCTGCAGCCACCTAAGGCAGTCCTAACCCAGCTGCAAAAGGAGCAGAAAAAAACTGCTCCTTTTTGGCGGCAAGTTCAGGACCACAGAGGTGACCCATATTGGCACTGGGTGTGTGAAGTCATCTCAGTCCCACAGCATTTGGGGTGGGAGAGGCCACTTCTTTTACCCCATCTGCTCAAGGCCAAGATCAATCTGATTATTGATCTATTTTTAGGTATTCGATTTTTAAAATATATCCTACATTTTCTGTAATTTGCTGAGGGCAACATAAATGGCTCTCCTAACATTATACTTACAACCACCCTGTCAATTAAGTATGGTTTGAGAGGACTCTTGTTTGCCCAAGGTGATCCAATGAGTTCCACAACTTGGTGGAAAACAGATTGTGTATACCAGAAGTCTTAAGCCAACATTTTAGGCATTACACCATACTTGCTCTCTGATAAACTTTAAAGTACCATAAGATTCCATCGTTTTCAGTAGATATTCTTAAAATTTTAAAACTAATTCTGAGATGGCACTATGCAAAGTATAGAATTTTATGTGTATTTAATATATCCATACTTTCGTCACCCATCTAGGTTTCCTGTAACCTTTGAGGAAATGATAACTTTAAAGCTTTCCTTCCCTTTCTCCTCTTCCTTCTGTCTTTCTTTTTCTTCTTTTTGTACAAAGCAAATACTTACCCCATTATGTTCTTTTATTCATGAGGAGTGAATTGAGATCCCTTCTCTATTAAAGTATCGGCAGGGAGTCCCTACAACCTCTGAGTTGATTCAGACATAAATGCTGCTTTTCTATGGAAAAAAGTAGATTCACAGAGTATTTGCCTCAGGATGTGTGTGTGAGTGTGTGTGTGCGTGTGTGAAGCTGGTCTGATTCTCTAGTTTTCTTCCAAAGGGGAAATAAAAGCACAAAGAAGGAAAGATGAATCGCCCAGATATATTTGTTTACTTTGAAAACAGCTGCTGTTATCCCCCTTTGAACATTCTCTCTATCTCAGTCAGTGTCTTCTGAAAGTCCCCCAGTGCAGCACGTACTCCACTGTGAAACCACCCAGCAAGAGAAGAAAATCAAATCAGTCTAGAATAAGGTATTGACAGTCTCTGCAGGAAACAGACTACAGAAAAAGGCATCTAGGTGCAAAGGAAATTTCCCAGGCTTTCCCTTGGTCCTTATCAGTTGGCAAAATTGAGGGCGGGGGGGGGCAGGCAGGGAGAACGTGGCAGACAAGTTGACATTTTAAAACCACAATGCCTCTATGGAAGAATTTGTCTGTGAATCTGTTTGCTGGTGTCTTTTTTCACCTTGGATGTCCTTTGAGGGGGCAGAAGTGGGATTTTAATTTTAACACATAAAATAATGACCTTAATTCCATGTCTAGAATTTTCAATGCCATTAGAAAAATGAAAGAGCTGTTGGATTCCTTTGGAGATCAGCTGTAAGAAAGGGAACATTCATTACTAAATTTGAAGGAGACTGAATATCAAATGGTTGGAGACTGCAGCTCCAAAATTCTGTATGCAGGAAAGTCCTCTCCATGCCCACTATGATCTAGTTGTATTTGGAACTAGAATAGACGTGTTCAAATTCTAGCTCAGTCATGGATTCATGGATTCTTTGAACCAATGTAGATATGAATAGTTTTGTTGCAGTTATATCTCATCTATTATTCAAGAGCCAGCATGGTGTAATGCTTTGAGTGGTTTGAGCATTGGACTGGAACTCTGGACTCCTGTAGGGAGAGTGGAAGACCCAAAGACCATCTGGAGTGAAAGAGAGGGAAATTGCCAGCTATTGTGTATTTCAACTGCCACCTTTTCCTTTACCTAGGGACTCTTTCACTCCAACTGTCTGAGTTACCTTGTTGCAAGACTATGACCCAGCTAGCAGTCTCCAGCACATGAACCAGCTGGAGATTTTACTAGGAGACACCTGAATGATAGCTGTTTATCATTCACTGACTTGGCATTAAGAAGCAGCATTTTCAACCCAAAGGGGGTTGCTGCCATGGCTGCCATGGCTGCCATGGCTATCAAGTTATTTGAGATGGGAGACAATTTGGGGGTGACTTACACCTCCAGGATAGTCTGTCTCCCTACTACTCTGTATCACTTGAATGGCTGCTCTCTGAGAACCATTATCTCCCCCTTTTTGTTGGCAGTGCATCAACCTTCCCCATGTAAAAGGTCAGTTGTTTCTTTCAACGAGGCAGTGTTTGTAAGCAGGCAGGTTACTTTCTAGCAAAGCAGCAGCAGCAGGACAAACTTTCACCCTTGTGCCATCCCTGAAGGGGCATCCTCAAAGCCAGTGGTGGACCCACTGCCACAGTAGTCCCACCTATATTGCCCACCCCAGACAGTTAACCCAATCCAGCTGTGGCACATACTGAGGACTGCTAGCTGGGCCACAGTCCTGCAAGGCAACTCACACAGTTGAGGTGAAGGAGTCCCTGGCTGAAGGAAGAAGAGATAGCGCTTAGCTGCTTCAGCCATCAGCTTCTCAGATCCAGGGAGAGAGCCATTATCTGGAGCCCAAAACTCCTCACAATCCAGTTTCTCTGCTTCAGGTTTCTCAGATTCCAAAGCATATTCATTTTTGATTGAACCCTGATTCTGAGAAGCAAAAGTGACAGATTCTGGTCCTCAGTATGTTGGCCCCATTTTGGTTATGGGGGAAAATGGCATTGGTATTGCCAGTGGATCCCACAAATTAAACCCTAATGGTCACCCTAACCGTAACTATAATGCTACCACCTACAGCGAACCCTTACTACACCGAGCTTCCCAGTGGGATTAAAAATTATCTACATTTTATAAAAAGTGTTAATTTTGGGGGGAGGGGGGTGGATGAGGGTTAAAAACACTAGGGTGAAAAAATGATCCCATGAATCTGGGGATCTGTTTCAAGTGTATCAGTGAAGGCTATTTTATTAATGCTTTTCTACATTTAAGTTGTATTAAAAAAAGGAATTAGGAAAATAAAGAAATCCAAATTGTTTTGATTTTTTAAAATTTGAATATTGGCTTACAGAAGGTGTATTTCTGTAGGCGTTTCATCAAATGGCAGCTTAACAGTCACTACAAAGTCAAAACTGAAAATTCTGGTGAATATGGCTTCCCCTGTCTGGAAGCCCAGAAACTGTTAGAGTTCAGCTGCAAGATGGAAGGAAAAAGAACAATATCTTCTGGACTATGGAACTGATGTTATTCAGTGGTAGAGTTCAGATTAGGTGTTTGAGTGGGTGCCTTCCTTGATGCAAAGTCCTACAGGCTTCTTCTGTAACTCACCACACTTCTTTATCTACACCAGTCGGATGTGCCTTGAAAGGAAAGATATGGCAAAATTAACGACTTGGGATTGCTCATTATTCCAAGGCCACTTTAACACATTTCTGTTTTAGAGAGCTAAATGCCTGGGATTTATGCAGTGAGCTACAAGGGAAGATCTAGAATCATTAGCATTGTCAAACTAAAATAGCAAGGTCATCCTGCCTTCTGATAATGGCAAATCAACTCAGACTTAATTGTGTGAGCAAGACTTGGAGATAAAATGCTCTGTATTGACTCCTTACAAAAGCCCTTTCCAAGGAGCATCTCATCTGTAGCTTTTTATGGCTCGAAAAAAGAGAAAATGAAAAACTTCACAGTCTTTAAGAAGCTGAGTGGATACTGCTTAGGCATTGTATGCTTCTACTTCACTAGGTATGGGCAGAACAGTCTATTTTCAGTCCCTGCCAGTGCCTGAAAATATTATTTTGGGGGAATTACATCTCCAAGAATGCCCCAAATGGTGTACATGGCAATGGTGTACCTGACCTAACTGGTGTATGTTATTGACCTGAGCTTACCCAGGGAGTGTCATACCACAATGGGAACTTGAACTTTGATTCTGGATCACCCCAATCTCAGTTTAACACTTTAATGACTACAACTACAGTGCATGTTTTACTATTTAAATAGGAATTAAATGTGAATTATAAATTAGAAGTTGCTATGAATATTCAGACAGATAAAATGGTCTAGCAGATTGGAGGGGATCACAATTGGCTGAAAACAAAAGTGAATGTCTTCACAGCCCTCAGACTGAAAAGCTCTTTCTGCTTAAACAGCTAAAGCAAATTCACAGGTACTGAAAACTTGTGACGTTATATTATTATTTTTTAAAAAAATTAAATGAGAAGAAAATCTCAGTTGTTTTTCTCCCTGACTGATGGTGTAAAGAAGCGTTAGCATTTGTAATGATACCAGTTAAACTTGTTTAAAAGTTCTCATTCTCTGTTTCAATCCAATAATTTTATATTCCACTTTATTAGCCTAATCATCCATTGACCCAATCTTCATTTCAAGGTTAGGAGTGTTTCAGTTTTATGGGCCTAGTCATGCTCAGCCAAGGCCAGGGCCAGTTTGGGATGTTAAAGGAAGAAGAAATAAAACCCACATATGATAATCTGATATGCAGTGGAAACTACTGAAATACTTTTGTGCACATGCACACATGCGTACATTCACACACACAAACACAGGGCACACTTTCCAGATAGCTACATTTAGTGTTTAAGAGTGATGTTTTACTTCAAAAACTCCCCCAGCAATCTTGCATGAAAAAACTTGCACAAAAAGCAGTAACCATCTCCACCTGGGAGAACCATTAGGCTGGGATGGAATTTGGGTGAGTTTTGATGAAAACATGTGGAGAACACTGAGTTAGGATATGCTGCTATCAGGGCCACTCTAACCATTAGACTCAGTGAGATGGTTACCTCAGGTGGCCAGGTGCTAGGATTAGCATATTTATTTCTCTTACACTTCCAGTGGTGACAGTGCTCCTGTTGCCCTGAAGACCAGCTACTAGCACACTGCTTCCACCTTATTTCTTCATGAAGGAGATACTACTATCATATTTGCCCACCTTTCCAATAGAGACTTTTTCTCCTCCTTTATGTACAGGCTGGTGAGGATGAGGGTGTTGTATTTTAGTGGGAAAATAGGTAGCAATGCTGCATTCTCAAACTTTTGAGGATGCACAGGTATGGAGAGCTCTGCCATGCCATCCTTCTCAAGTGGGGGAGAGGATGTGGGCACTGCTGCTGCCATTTTGTCCTGCACCTCCTTTTTTGGCTGGAGGGGGCAGGTGAGTGGTGTGTATTGCCATCACTGGAGTTGGGCAATATGGGTGGGAGACAACATTTTGCTTCTTGCCTCAAGGGACAAAGCAGCTTGTGCCAGCCTGGCTGATATAAACCTTTAGCCCTGTCTTCACTTATCTGTTATGCCAGTGCAATGGTGGCAATGTATTTTAAGCCCAGCTTTCATCTTTGCAGTTGATTAAGATACTTTTCATGGCTAAACTGATTCTAGAAGTTGCATATGAGAAACTAACTGTTCATAAACATCTGGGTAGACAGAAGGGCCTTGGTAATGTAGTGAAATTATGTTTAAAAATACACTAAACTTGGCACTAGGTATTCCTTCCTTTGCATTTGAAAACTAGGGACTACCACTGAGAAGGTTCTCTATTACATTGTCAACTGATGCATTTTCCTTAATGGATCAACCAGACAGGTATATCCTGACTCTAGATACAAGAGCTAGGGTAATCTGCTACAGGGAGAGAGATATCTTTAAATATATGGGTCCCAGGTGACATATTCCAATAGTTTTTAAAAAGAATATCTTCCCCTTAAAGGCTATAGGCATTCTTTGATTCCATGAAATCATCCTTTTTTGTCCTTTTCCATATCATCAAGGTCAGCCTTCTTATCTATGCTTTAAGGGATGTGGCCTTAATAAAAGTAAACAATTTTTAAAAAATATTTCTTCATATTGGATGACATCAGAAGATATTGAATGTCATGTTTAAAGCTCTAAATAGCATAGTGGTTACATAATTGTGTGTGTGCATGTGTGTGTGTGTGTGTGTATTTCTGACATGAAGTGGAGTGGAAATAAACCATGCACATATAGTAAAATATGATACCCAACCAAAAAGGCTGAAGGGATAAAATAGAAATGTATGGCTAGAGACACCTGCAAAAGGACAGTGTGTACAGGTGTTTTTATGCTAATGACAAAATTTTACAAACTCGAATCAAAGTGCTGGAGTGCTAGGTTTTAAGGCATAATATAGATATGGTGAGTTTTATAGTAACATGGTGGAATGGGGAAAACCAGAGAGCCTGTCATAGAATCCACATTTTACTAGCTTCTTTGCAAGAATATCAGGAGGAACTTTGTCAAAAGCCTTAATGAAATCAAGATATGCTGCATCTACAGCATTCCCTTCATCTATCAAGCCTGTGCCTCTACAGAGAGCGAGAGAGAGAGATCAGACTAGTCTGGCATGACTTGTTTTTGAGAAACCCATGTTGACTCTTAGTGATGCCAGAATTGTTTTCCAGGAATTTACAAACCATCTGTTGAATGATCTGCTGTAGAATATTTCCAGGTATTGATTTCAGGCTGTCTGGGCAATAATTAATTGGGTTCTCTTTTTTCCCCCTTTTGAAGATGAGGACAACATTTGCCCTCCTCCAGTCAGGAAATTTTTCCTGTTCTCCAAGAATTCTCAAAAATTATTGCCAGTAGTTCTGAAATTACTTCTTCCAGTCTTTTTAATATCCTTGGATGAAGCTCATCTGGCCCTGGAGGCTTGAATTGAGGGATTCCTGTACAGCTTCTCTACCTATTCTGTGCTGCATTTCCCTGACCTCACCATTTGATCTTCATTCCTCAGATTGTGCACTATTTTCCTTTTTAGAGAAAATGAGGCAAAAAGGGTGTTGAGTAGTTCTGCTTTTTCTCTATCCTCAGTTAGTGCATGGCAATCTTCTCCATGTGGTGACCCTATTATTTCCCCGTTCTTCCTTTTCCTATGGACATAACCAAAAAAACCCTTTTTGTAGTTTTTAATATGTCTTGCAAACCTAAATTCATTCTGTGCTTTAGCTCGTCTTACCTCCCTGCTACATATACTGGCTATATACTTGACTTCCTCTTTGATGTTTTCCCCATTTTTCCATTTCTTCTACATGTTTTTAAAACACTTAGGGGCTGTAAATCCAGCCCATTCAGGGGTGGCTGGGTTGGGGATGTGACAGCTGCATGCCACACTCCCAACCCGCTGGAAAAAGAAGCCCAAAAAAAGGTCTTCTTTTCCTGATGCTACAGGGGTGCCATAAGGGCCATGGCATGCCCTTATGGCACCCTTCATGCACAGAGCTGTTGAGGCACTGCACATGAGCGACATCTTTTTTTGATGTCAATTTTTTTAAATCTTTTAAAGTTCAGAAATTCATAACAACTGCTACAGAAAATGAAGAGGGCTAACATTTTATTACAGGCTATGTTGAAAAGGTTGTGCTTGTTTTTATGTGTGTCTGTGTACTTCACTCCTATACAAAATATTGCAATATGCTTGCAACCCATTTTGTTTTTTAAAAATTAACTTTACTTTTTTCTTTTGAAATATTTGTTTGGTTTCTCTTTACGGGTGTCATCCTAACAGGGATATTTTCACTTGCCAGATTGTTTGTATGGAAAAACTGCAGGATTTCTTATTACAAACTGAAACATTGATTAAAGTCCACAATTAAGGAAGAAGCCACACCAGGTTATGCATCTGCTCCTTTATTACCTTCTACATGGGGTGCATTATAAGGCACAATGTGAAATCAAGAGTTTTTGCTGTCCTAGAAGAGATTGTAAATGTAAAAGTGAATTGGATATTCACTTAGTAAAACATTTTCTGCGTGCCATATAGAATCATAGAATCATAGAGGAAGAACCACTAGGGCCATCCATCAAACCCCCTGCCATGCAGGAAATCCAAATCAAAGCATCCCTGACAGATGGCCACCAGCCTCTGTTTTAAAGACTCCAAGGAAGGAGACTCTATCACCCTCCGAGGGGTGCATTCCACTGTCGAACAGCCCTTAACTGTCAGAAAGATTTCCTCCTAAATTTGGAGGGGTGGAATCTCTTTTCCTGTAGCTTGCATCCATTGTTCCTGGTCCTGTTCTCTGGAGCAGCAGAAAACAAGCTTGCTCCCTCCTCAATATGACATCCTTTCAAATATTTAAACAGGGCTATCATATCACCTCTTAACCTTCTTTTCTCCAGGCTAAACATCCCCAGCTCCCTAAGTCGTTCCTCATAGGGCATGGTTTCCAGACCCTTCACCATTTTTGTCGCCCTCCTTTGGACACGCTCCAGTTTCTCAATGTCCTTTCTGAATTGTTGTGCCCAGAACTGGACACAATATTCTAGAGACCATAATGGCTGTAATGACAGAAAATGCCAGTTATTCTTTGTCACACATTTCTGGAGAGTGAAACTTCTCCTTCTAACAAAATCCATGTTATTTATTTATTTTAAAATTTTCTCGCTTGTCCTGCATCCTGGATGCATAAGTGGAGTACCACAAAACAGTACAATATACTAAAAATCATGTACCTGTCAGCCTTCACTGAAAATAAAATTAAAAGACAGCAGGGCTATTACATTACAAGAGCCAGCAAAAGCAATAAGACCAATGTAAAATGCCATAGCAGGTAGCCATTTCTTGACCTGGAATGAAAAACACTGTAGTGTTAGTGCTAAATAAATCTTAGACCATACTCAAGCTGAAAATCAGAGTTTTCAGTGGGAGTGAAACCCCAGCCAGCTCTGGTTGAGTCCCTTTCCCCTATCTGCCATTCAAATGACAAAAAGGCTGCCTATCTTGCCAGGATTTAGCTTTGTTCATGCTCTTCCAGTCCATTATTACATCAGACAGTATTTAGAACCAAAATTGCTTTCTTAGAAATGACAAATAGATGTAGCTGTTACCAGCATATAGTACGCACTGGACTCCAAGACATTGGAAACCTGTTCCGGTGGTTTCATATAACTGTTCAATAGCACAAAGGGCAAGACGGGTGCTTGAAGGGTCCCACAGGTCAACAACTGCAGCATTGAACAGGAGTCCACCATAGGGATAGGAAGAATATTGCAAGACTCAAGGAAGAGAGAGGAAAAGTTAGGTTCTCAAGTGTCAAGAAACTCCATCCTGGTGAATTCTGACTCCCTTTTCATGTTTTGAAGAGTCACTTTGAATAGACCTGGAGGACTGTTCTCATCCCCGCCTCCCATCATTATCTTGCTCCCACGATGTAGCCATATAGTGAGCAAGAGAAGGGATGCAGCTGAGGATCATTGTCTAAGAGGGTTGGAATGAAATAAGGGACAAGACCTATATCCCTCTACTAGTTGTGTGGATAAGGAAAGCTGCTAAAGTTCCCTTCTATTGAACAACCATGGAAGGTATAGGGGCTCAGTCCCTTATTTCACTTGGCAACTTAATATTTGGCTAAGTTCAAAGCAGCCAGTGTACAATGAAGTCCAGGAGGATGACATCATGGCAATACACTAACCATCAGAACATAGTTGGACAATGATCCTCAGTGACCCTGTCCTGCCCCCAGTCCTACATGGATATATTGGTGGGGCAGGGAAACAATGTGTGTATGCACACATGGATGTGCACATGTGCATGAGAGAGAGAGAGAGAGAGAGATTGAGACACTTTCTCTCCCCAGGAGAATGTACTCATAAACAGCACAATTTCCTAAGACAGCAAATAACAATTAATTGCACCAAGGATGTTTTAGGCACTTTGTAAACAACATCCTCATCCACATTATTATCATCAAATGAAATAATGTGAAGGCAGAGCATATGCATATCTTGAGTAATCTTCTATTGTCTTGGATGTAATGAGCTATGGCTGCAAATAAAACTTTTGTGGAGATTTTGAAGGTATCTCTTTCATCCATATCAAGAATACGGTTGCATTTTTTAGACGAGTATGGCCATGTAGTGAACATATTTGTGTGGTGTGAGCAGTATAATGGGGACTATTTATGAATAGAAAGATGGATGTTTGATTCACAACTTGACATAGCTGGCTGTAGCTACAAAATACTAATTGTAACAGACCGCTAAATTGAAGCCCTTTGCCTCTTGTGGGTTTATAGTGAAAGCTGATGACCACTTTGCTTAACAAGGAAAAAGAGAAGATTTCAGAGTACTGTTTAACCTTATAAGAGATTGTTGGAACAATTTGCTAGTATGTTTAACTTTCAAAGACAGCTCTTGTTAAAAAGTGGTGGAAATTGAATATATGGTGGTATTGATTCACCGGTTCAAATCTGAGTCTCAAATGAAACTCTCAGAGGGGAAAATAAAATAAATTAATGGAACAAAGTGATGATAGTCAAAGAATGTGCCAAGATGAGGCTAAATCAAACTTTTTCTTCTGCAAAGACACAAAGTGCTGAAGTTAGTAGGTCATTTTGGCCAGGCTGATTTTGTCAGAACAAAATGTACTAAATAGGAAAATTATTGTTTTGGAAAGTAGTGATGCATGCTTAAATTTCCTGGATTTAAGTGGCCCACTACAGAAAATTCTCCTGAAAGTATAAGATCCTGGTATGGATTTTCCACCTTCACAAACTTCTAAGCAAGACATCCAGAGGTTCAGAGCATGTACAGGGCCAGCAGGTGATGTTTGGTTTAATATAGTCGATCTTGACAGGACATCTGCTGCCAGCCCTGCAATTTCAATCATGTTGCTGAATGCAGACATACAGGATGCTATCTGCAGTATGTGTAAGAAACAACCACAGATCTGAGTACACATTTCAAGAATAGGAAGTTGGCATTCCTCACAGGGAAGCTTGAACAACCAATGGTCAGACATTTTAACTTGCGACACCAACACCTCTCTCAATTTTCTGTGTTTAGAAGTGAAGGTTGTACACCACTTTGATTGTGGAAACAAAAAGCAGGATATAAATTAAAGTTATATTATTTATTTATTTACTTATTTATTTATTATAAGTTCCATCCCTTTCAAGTACAGTAAACCCATCATATCAACAGGATAGTCATCCATGGATTGGACCTCACACAGATCACCCTGCCCCATATTAGGCAATGGTGGCACACACACATGGGCGCACAGGTGAAGGTGGACATATGTTGCCATCCACTGACTAATATGGGCTTGAGCTCCAACATCTTCCCCCATCTGTGGAGGAGAGCTGGAACAGAACCCCTGTGGATGGGAAAGGCACATTCTCCTTTGGGGAGTGGGAAGGAAAAATTCTGTATTCACAGACTTAAAACCTTAACATCACATGGAAGATAACATAATCATCCACTTTGGAACACTCCACTCTCTCTGTTTTAAACTGCCACTTTTCACTCAGCTCACTAATTTAAAGCAACTGAAGAGAGAAGAAGATGAAACATTTCACTGTTACATTTAAATAGTACTTTTTGTAATCATTCTAATAAATATATCATAAAAGTCATTAATTATTTCTTTCGGGGATACAGAACAAACCTGTCAGAAGTGCTGCTTGTTTTTAAATATTTCAGATGTGGCAATCCTATCTCTCCTAATAATTGTTGTTGTGTGCCTTCAAGTAATTTCTGACTCATGTTAAGCTGAAGGCGGACTTAGCAGGAAATTTTCATGACAGAAATTGTTCAGAGGGGGTTGCCCTTGATTTCCTCTAAAGCTGGGAGAGCTTGACTTACTGAAGGTAATTCAGTGGGTTTCCATGGCTGAGCAGGGATATGGAACACTGGTCTCGCAGTGTCCCGGTCCAACATTCAAACTACTACATCAATCTGTAACATACTTTGATAATCAAAGAATGTACCAAGATGAGAATAAATCAAACTTTGCTTTCACAAAGACTCAAAGTGAATGTCCATCCATCCATCCTTTCTCTTTCTCTCTCTCATCTACTTCTCTGCTCCTCTTGCTTTCTTCCAATCCCTCCTTTCCTCCAATTAGTTTCCATGTATCCTATATAAACAAAATAGAAACTGCATTTTTCTGGAAACCTCATAAAGAAGAATTGTTATGTCAAATCTGTTGCAGCAAAACCCACAGATTCTGTAGTACTTTGTCGACTTTTACAGTGGGCCCTTTATATCTGCTGGGGTTTGGTTCAAGGACCCACTATGGATACTAAGACTGGTGGATGCTCAAGTCCCATTAAATACAATGGTGTCATGAAATTGTAAGAGGGTGGGGGGGTTTAAGGGGGGAAAGGGAGGGAAGGGAATGGGATAAGGGAAGGTATAGACGATATGTATGATCTTTTATTAATGATTACTGAAAATAAGGATGTAAAGAAAAGAAAAACCAAATAAAAATAAAATTAAAAAAAAGAAAAGAAATTGTGTCTCTCATATAAAATGGTAAAATCAAGGTTTTCTTTTTAAAATTTATATCTTTTTAGAATATTTTAAAGTCATGGATTGTCGAGTCTGTGCAAAAAGGATCTGCGGATAAAGTGAATGGGCTGTATTATGGAGTTATGGAATTATGGCATTTTATTGTTTGTTTTTCCAGCATTTTATCTTGCTTTATTGTGTTCATTTCCCTCTTATTTGCTCCTATGGTTTACTCCACTGTTTTCTATGCATTGTTTATAGGCAGCTTTGTAAAAAATGAACTCAGCTCTCTCCCAACTAGCTTTCCTCCTAAATTGCAACATTTACTCAGGTTAATGGGAGAAGATAACTCTATTATTGAAATTTCTGTCATTTAACTTTCTAAGAAGTTCTGAAATTTCACTCCTTGAAGGGCAATCCAAAAGTGGGTTACTCCTCAGCCAACCCACATCTGGAAGGCCAACCCAGGACTTCCCCACGTAACTCACAAGACTTAAGTGAGGGTTTAAATCTCAGGCCAGCCCTAAGGCAAGTCTCTTTCCCCTCCTGTTTAGCCACAGGACATAAAAGTCAGTTCTAGAAACTTACCTTCACCCTTTAGGAGGGTATCAAGGTGTTCACCTGAACCTCTCTCTCTCTCCACCTATGCCGTGGAACCTATTTATGACCTCGCCCAAGGCCAAATGTCAAAGTCCCCAAACAACAGTGTAGAGTAGGCAAAAAATACTTAGAAAGAGGAGAAAATTCCTACCGGACCCCAAAGCAACCAGGAATGTTTCTTACATTGATGTTGAGATGGGAGGGTGGCCCAGAATTTTTGCCACACTGAGAGAGTGGGGGGGGGGCAGCTTGAAATGGGCTGTGCCCCATTCCTAGCTCACTCCAAAATGGCTCGCCCAAGTGAGATGTTTATTTATAAGTGCTGGTCTCTCCACTGGGAGACCAGTAAAGAATCCTCTCCCAATCACTAGATCAGTGGAGAAGAATTCTCTTTTTCCTTTACCGAGCTCTCAAATCTAGGTTAAACTCTGCCAACTGAGTGATATGACAACCCTATCTAGAAGCCTCTAGGGGTGTGATTCTTCATTAAAAGACTATTTGAACTCTTATATCTTCTTTTACTTCCCAAACCAACCTCCCTCCCAAAAAGGCAGCCATCCAGCCAGTCCCAGTTTTGTACAAAACAGAAAATGTAGCCCATGTGGGTCCAGGGGGTGGGTGAGAAATGAGTGGGTGCTGTTTGTTGTGGTTGCCTACTTCTCTTCTAGAGAAAATGGCACATTCTTTCCCTTTTCCATGAAAGTAAAATCACCTGGAAGAGGATTGCCTAGCAAGGCATCTTTACAACAGAGCAGCTGAATTTGCCTATAACTCTCAGGATGCAGAGCAGGTGGGGGAGCACACATGTCAGGACTATGTGTTACCCTGATGAGAACATCTTCACCTTTAATAGTAACCTCTTAAAAAGCAATCTAAAACTGCTTTTACTTGCCTCTCGTTTGTTTTCCGCCTTTCTTCTTTTTGGAATCAATTAGCTGCATCTCCATCTGATGTTCAACCTTATGTTTACCAGCTCAAGGGCTTTGTTTAATTTTATTTCCCCTCAGAATATTCTTTCTTTCGGGGATATTTGCACGAGGCAAGAAACTGTAACATCCTCCTTTCCTCCTCCCAGTTCTTCTCACCCTGCAAACTGTTCTAGTGGAAATCTTCACTGGGCATAGTGTATAATCCTCCCTCTCTCCCTCTCTATAGAGAAGTGTCTTTGTTTCAGCTGGCACCTAATTCTGTCAGCAATGATATGATAGGAATGGAAAAATGAATGAAAAACTATTCTCTCTCTCTTTACAGACCATCCTCAGGAATGATCCCACATAAACTCTTTCTCTATAACCCTAAGTCAACATTGAGACACCTTTAATTGTTATTATTCCACCTAGTTTGAGTTACAAATTTCATTATTTTATTATTTTGAAGATATATTAAAAGATTTTCAAGATGGTTTAGAACAGACTGTATAATGTTCCCCTTCCTCACAAACTCACATATATACAAGCAACCCAGTGTCTGATAAATGGAGACAAAATATGCTTCTCTTCACCTTGTAGTTGTGAGGCAATTGGCGGTTGGATCTGAGTAGTTTTTATCGTAGGAGAGGGAAACAAGCTGCTTGCAGCTGCTGCTTTAACTAATTGTAATTTAGACTTTTTGAATTATCTACACATAACTAACAAAAATAGTGGACGTGGGCTAGGGAGGTATGAGCTCAGATTTCAGGTCACCTTAATCCTGTGGCAATTGCTACTTGTTAGCACAATCACCCTTACAGAGCTGCTGAAGAAAAGACAGGATTAAAAACATGAAAAATGAGGAAATGAGCAGTTTCCCATTTCTAAACAAGCAAACCAAAGTGACACTTAGATGAGGGGCACAGGGGATTACATATGTAGCTGATACATGAGATTACTGGTGACATGACACATCAGTGGTGATGATGTGAACTCAAGAAACAGCATCACATGAACATCATCAAAACTGTCTACAAGCACAGAAAGGAGATGGCCTTGTCTTGTTTAAAAAATGAAATGCAACCAGTTGGCATCTTTGTGATATGAGAAAGACAAGAAAGAGCCCTCTAACAAGTTGGGTACATCTGTTGAGGACCCATGGCAATACATGGATAAGAGTCACACAGAATGAAATGTTGTGGAATAGTTTTGGTCTGCATTAGTGAAGGGGGTGCCTGCATTGATGAAATGATGAATCTTCAAAATATTCAGGGTAGAGATTATTTAGATAAATATTGGAATTCAATCAGTATAGATTATAGCTTTGACCCATCTGAAGGTATTTTTTACTTTGGTTCTGATCCTGGACAAATTTACCTTTCATTAAGCCCATTGAAAACAGTGAGACATACTAGCATAGCCTTGTGCCTAAGTAATGGTGATGGCAATGAGATCTAAACTAAGAAATGGTTTTGTGCCATTGGTTTCAATGAGCCATTCAGTGTGACTTTCTTCAGAAACATACTCTACTAGATTTCATAGTACTTATTCTCCACAACAAACTTTAGTCATTCAGCTATAGTCACATGAACATAAGAGTGGATGACTTTATGCTCTCCAGATGTTGTGGGACTCCAGTTGATACCAGTTCTGGACACCATGGGCAGTGGTCATGGTGATGGAAGTTGTAGTCCAGCATCTGGAAGACCATACTTTCCCAAGCCTACAGTAGAATCAGGCCCAGAGCTGATAATTTTACTCTTCTGTATTATCTGTAATTTCAGCATAAATTTTAATACAAGAAAAATATATTTGCTTCTTAAAAGAACTAAAAATGGATTGTGGGATTGTTAAGTAAGTATTAAATGTTTCAGTATTCTTCCTAAGCTAGGCAACTACTGACCCAACATCTTTTATTAAGGTATTAATGATATCAGGCTGCCTGCTATGCCTGTCAACTGTTGAAGGCATATGTAATGTTAGTCTTTCATGTAGACAGTCCAGCTCTCCAGCTCTCCAGCTGCCAGAACATAACTTAAGGTATTCTCAGCTAGTTGTCATCCAAATAGCAGAATTTGTAGAAAATGAGTTGAACTCTATTTGTATCTCTGCCTATTTTGCATGCAAGGAGATAGCACTCTTGCAAACCTACTTCCTAATAGCATTATACAATGTAAATAAGCAGAAATGGTGGGTGGTCAATGGGAAAGTGAATCTATTTTAGGTTTTATGTGAGTTATCCAAGATGGTGAACTTATCTCCAAGACAAGTTCAGTACTTCAGATAGTTCCTTTGACATGGGAGCTACCAGGCACCACTACAAATAAGAACCTGGTAGTTTACATCTTTATTTTTTCTTTACATGGACCACAACTAGAGGTGTAAAAAAATTCAAAATAATATATGTTTTTAATGGACATATGATTCAGGGTTTTCCATGCTATGTCGTGAGTCACTAGACACAGAGTTATAACTTGGAAGGCTATAGCTACTGTTAGGAGAGGAAAGGGGACATAGAAATGTGTGTGTGTGTGTATAATGTTTGGTGTAGGAAACATGGAAGTGTAATAGTCCTGTAACTGTATCTAATACCGTGGGCCCTTAGTACCCACTAGGATTTGGTTCCAGAACCCTCTGAGAATAATAAAATCTGTGGATGCTCAATCCCATTATAAACAATGTCATAGGCCTGAAACAGATGGGTAGGAAAAAGCAGCTTCCGGCTTCTTTGGGGGCAGAATGTGCACATGATTCATGCCCCAAAAATATCCAGACACAACACTGGGAGCGTGCAAAGAACACCACAATTCAGAAGAGCTGGTACAAAAAGAAGTTTCTGCTGGCAGCCAGACTGGAGATTGTGGCAGCAGCCCAAATCAGGACTAGGCCCATGCAGTCACTATGGTCTCATGGTAATTGGGGGACAACCAGTGCTGGAGCAGTTAGTGGCTACTCCAAGCTGCCAGTCTGAATGACCCCATAGTGTCCCATATATAAAATGCCAAAATCAAGCTTTGATTTGGGATTTTTTTAAAAAAAAATCAACCCACTGATGATTGAATTGGTGGATATTGAATTCATGGAAACAGAGGGCCAACTGTGTTTTTAATGTGAATGTTGTTGAAGAATTGGTAGTTCAGTTAAAAGGGAAATTCAATTTGTTGTTGTGTGTTTTCAAGTCATTTCTGACTTATGGCAACCCTAAGTTGAACCTATGATGGAGTTTTCCAGAGCTGAGAATATGTGACTTGCCTAAGGTCACTCAGTATGTTTCTATGGCTGAGCAAGAAATCAAACCCTGATCTCCAGAGTCATAGCCAAACAATCAACCCATTACATCACATTGGCAGGGTGTCGGACTAGAAGGCACTGCTTAACTATAAAGTAAAATAGTTACATGACTAAGCAGTAAATATAGAGGTCCAGCCACTATCTGCAAAATCCACAAAAATGCATTTCATTGAGATGCAATGAAACAATGGATGGAGACTTGATTGTACTTGAAGCAGTAGATATCTATGGGATGAAGTCATGGTTACGTCAAAACATATTAATTTCAGTATATTTACTATAAATATAAAGAAACTTGAATCCACCAAGTGTTAAGTTATCCCTTTGTGAGAGAAAGGCAGGATATAAATCCTTGAAATAAATAAAATAAATAAATTATCCATCCTGAGTATTTGGATAGTGTATGGGTGAAACAAACATATTGTAGACAAATCTCCTGAACAATATGCAAATAATGATGATCAAATCATGTATATATCCGACACTGACTATTCTGAATTAATGATGGAAGCTTTTGGGAAATGAATGACTTTTGCAAACCAATAAGTGAAGGAAGCATGATTTGATTCACTTTTTTGTTAATTTTTTGATTTATTTTGACAATTTCTGCTCATTCACTATTATCAATCAAAGCATATATATATGAGTCTCTTAAATGATGGCTATGTGTTTGATACGATATGAAACAAAGTGAATGAAGACAGCTTGACTCTGAGGAGAAGTCACTAAGGAAGATTATAATGCACAGTGAAGGATTATATGGTAAATCCCATTTAAAGGAACAACATGTTGCTATTTGTTATTATAACCAGAGTAAGATGGGGAGTCATAGTTTTATTAAATTATTTTCTTCAAATAATTTGGAGGAACCCCAGCTACTTTGCTGTTCCTAATGCCTTAAACCCTTGGAATGGGAAGGGAAATGGGTCAGTTTTGTTACTGAACCTATTTAGGGGATAGTATCCAGGACTTGGGATAGCTCATTTTAAATTTCAGGCTAAACTCCAGAGCAGATTCACTGTTCCCAGTATAGAAATCACCACTTATTAGGGATGGATTATATATTGGCCTAGATCCTGGACTGGGAGAAGTAGCACACGCAGAATTACAAAATGCATCCCCTTTCACCCTAAACCCACTTGTTTGCTCATTAAGAAAATGGATCATTGTCTGTGATATGTGCTATGCATGAGCATTACAGTCATATATAAGCATTACAATCCCTCCCATGATAATTTAGACTGTAGGAATCCAAAACTGTATCCAAAACTGTTACTAATGATTGTATCCACATTAAATATGGAGGAATGTGCACTCACCAATTCTCCAAAAACAATTTTATGAATGGAGTTTCTTGGTCACCCCAAAGAGAAATGTTCTGTTCAGTTACTATAAAGACTGAGGAGGTGAGGTGTAGATTAGACTAGAGCATGTTGAGGTGAATGGCTAACTTAGGTCTAGATAGAAAGAACCTAAGATCATTTCATTTTCTTCTGCACACTTCTTTTACAACAGCATAGGAGGCTGAGTTGGTATAATTTAGCTCCCCAAATTGGATTCTTGCCAGGATATCCCTTTGCAAATACTGCTGGGGGATATATTGCATTTAATGAGCACATCACCAAAGACCTTGATTTAATGTCTCATCCCCAAAGTGGCAACATGATGCCCTTCCAACACTATGTTCAATATTGACACTGAGAGGAAAGTACCACCCGCTGCTCATTAGCAATACTTCTTACGTTCCATGGCTCCCTTGGGTTTTCTCTGAGGTAGCTTCCTTCAGGTACTTACTGTCTTTAACCCTGCTGGGCTTGTCGAATCTGACAATGTCACAGCTTAATGTGCCTTGTGGCAGGGAGATATTTATTGTCCAGCTCAAAAAGCCTGTTTCTCTACTGCTGCTTTTCTTCTGCCTAAATTGAACCAATTTCCTTGTCGTGTAATTATGTCACCAAGACTTTTCTAATACAGAAATAGGGCCAGTCATTTGGTTTGGAAGGGGAACTGCTCTTGAATATTAAGGCCATTCTGTGAGAGAATCTTTATTTTGCTTTGTCTGAAGCAGTATTAAAAGAAATAACAATTTAAAGAAACAGGACAATACATAGCTTGGTGGGACTTGGATCACACACAGTGTGGACAAATAAAAGGAGGAACATTTATAACATTAAGGCCCAGAGGAAGGATATGAAATGTATTCTCCCCCTCTCATCTTGCATTAGCCCCAGCCAACATAGCAAATGGTCAGGAATAATGGGAGTTGAAGTCCAAGATCTGAAAGGACACATATTACTCATTTGTGGACAATTCTAAAGGGATTTACATATTGTCACCTTTGCTTAACCTATTAACTGTGTTTATTAATTTTTATTTACTTGATTTTGTCAAATTTCATTTCTTATTTTGCTATTGCTTCTGTGTGAGAATGGGTCAAAGAAATTTCCGTACTGGGATGGTACAGAAGGGAGGAGGGAGGACATTCCAGAGTAAGGACTGATAAACAGTTTCCAGCTCATCCTGGCACCTACTGATGGGATAAACAACTTGGTAGTTGTGCCCTTTCCTGGAATCGGGGGATCTAGAGACTGTGGTACATGCACTGGTAACCTCACGACTTGACTTCTGTAATGCGCTCTACACGGGAATACCCTTGTAGCTAGTCTGGAAACTAGGAAATTAATCCAAAATATGGCAGACAGATTAGTTACTGGATCACCTAGAGATGCACATATAACACCTATCTTAAAATCTCTACACTGGCTGCCTATTAGTTTCCGGTCACAGCACAAGATGTTGGTAATGACCTTTAAAGCCCTTCATGGCTTGGGTCCAACCTATTTGTGGAATCGCTTCCTTCCGTACAATCCACTCCGCACATTTAGGTCCTCTGGGAAAAACCTATTGCAGCCAACAAAGACAAGATTGGCAACGGTTACCCAGAGGACCTTTTCATTTGCCTCTCCTAAACTATGGAACCACTTGTCGGAAGAGATCCAGAATATTACCAACCTTGACAGCTTCAAAAAGGCTGCTCTTCTGATAGATGTTCCCTGAGTAACTCACCTGGCCACCCACTGATATAGACTATCATTTTGAGACCCTCAACTATCATACGGAGAACCTCAATTTAATCAGGATACCAATCTCTTCATCGTTTGATTGTTTTAACTAATGTAGGTGCTATTTTATTTTTGTTTTGTGATTTGTAGGCTGTTGGTTGGTCGGAGGGATTATGGGTTGTATTTTTAATATTGTATTTTAGTGCATTTTATGTCATGGCTGTATTCTATTGTTTTATTGTTATATTTTAATTGTAAGCTGCCTTGATTGTCCAGGAGAGGCGGGGTAATAATAAAATTTCTATTCTATTCTATTCTATTCTGTTCTATTCTATGGGAACCCTTTCCTCCATTCCTTGGGCCCACCCTCTGACACTTTAAAAGCTTTGTAATAAAGGGTATATATATAAGATAGTAGAGAACAAAGGATTCTTGCCTCACAGGTAAGCTTGCAGCCCTGCGCGGACAGTGTGTGAGTTTGAAGTGCTCTGCCATGGCATGCCACTGGACAGAGACTCTGAGTGTCTGGTTTCTTTCCTTCTGACAGGTTAAGCTACAATGTGTGATTGCTAAGTTAGAATGTGTGATTGTTCTTATATCTTTTATATTATTTGATATGTGCTTTCCTTTCCTTTTGTTCTTTATATTTACTTGTTGGAAATTGAAGGGTGGAATTGTGAATCTATGCTTTTTACTTTTCTTTCTACGTCATTTTCCTAAATAAACAAACTTCTCAAGATGAGCACTGCATGATTATTTCACCTGTTCATATCCAAACCCTCTCACATGGCAGCTAGATAGGCCATCAGTGTCACACCTGACCAGCTAAAGGTTGGGCTGTGAGTGCATTTGACTGCCAAGGTCACGGGTGTTGAGTGATACAAATTTATTTTTTAAAGAATATATTTGGATATCATTTTTTAAAAAAATATGATATCATCGCTACAATGCAATATGCCTGTGTTGATATCTGTTAAATAGAGTGGTATTTTCAGGTGATGGAAGGAAAACAATGATGATAAATGGCATGGGAAACAAAACCTATGAGGAAACATTGAAGGCACTGGCCATGTTCAACTTGGTGAAAAGAAGACGGAGGGGTGACATGATGTCCCTTTTTCAATACTTTGAGGACTGGCACAGAGGGCTATTCCCTGCTGCCCTGGACCAAGTCTGGAGTGGTTGGAAGTTGCAGGAGAGTAGATTTTGACTGAACATAGAAGTAACTTTTTGACAGTAAAAGCAGTTCAGCAATGGAACCAATTACTCAGAGAGTGGGGCCTCCTTTTCTGGGTGTCTTCAAAAAGAGGCTAGACGATTTTACTTCCTTGGGATGCTCTGAGGAAACATTGAAGGTGCTGGCCATGTTCAGCTTGGTGAAAAGAAGATGGATCTCCTGCACTGAGTGGGGTTTGGACATGATCCTTTCCAAGTCTATTATTTTATGATTGTAACAATAAAGTGGCTTTTTAAAAATATAGATTTATATCTATCCATTCCGGTCTGCTTCAAATCTAGAAATTCAAGTACTAAAGGTCCAGGGAAAGGGCTGAAATCAGAAGAAATTTTAAGTGATGTCAACTCCAATTTGAATCAACTACTCCAATAGGCATAAAATAGCTCATTTCGTCTGAGTTCAGTTCTGACCATTTACTGTTTATCAGCCTTCTCTTCCCTGTGTGTGGCTTCAGACCTGTTAATATGGGAAATTCAACAGTATGCCACTCATCATAAAGCAGCTTGAAAGCTATAATTATGCGGCAGCCTAACAGCATGGAGTCTACAAATAAAGTAGTATGGTATGCTATAATCCTGCTAACATGCCCTAAACAGACACATAACAGTGGTGTGAATAGAAGGATGCTGGTCATGTTATTTCAGTTTTAATCACACTCTCCTCTGGCTCAGCATCTTTTCAATGCTCACTTCCTCTTGCCTTCTGTCATATTGTGAGCCAGTTGGAGACACAGTATAGAACTAGAACCAGGGAATGAGAGGCTGGACTACATTTGACTAAACAAACAAACAAACAAACAAACATATTGATATTCATTGGATGATCTTCTGTTTCATTACTGCATGCAAGGATGAATAACTTCAGCAGATTTCTCCCTGCTGCAAGAGGAAGCACATATTCAGTATTCAGTGCCTGTTGAAGCATCCTGAAATACTCCAGAGGGTTTTTCACACAGAAATGCATATGGTTCTCACACACATCCCCTTCACTGTTTTCTGCATAGAAAATGTGCTTTTGCTCAAAACAACAGCAACCATTTGCGTGACTTTATGCAGAGAATAATCCTCTGGAATCCTTAGAGATGTTAGCATATTGGACAAAAACTGGGAAAACTGTTATATTATTTTTCCTGATAAGGTTTCCCAACTGTCATCTTTCATCCAGGAAATGGATACAGAATATTCGTTCCATACCAATCGGGAACCATTCTGGTTTTGTTTTGTTTAGTCTATCTAATAGGACTGAATGGGAATAATATGGATTATATCCATCTGAGTTGTTGTTGTTGAACTTAAAGTTGTTTCTAACTTAGGGTGACCCTAAAGCAAACCAATGCTGGTAGTTTTCTTGGAACGATTTGTTCAGAGTGAGTTTGCCTTTGTCTTCATAAGCTGAGAGAAGACAACTTGCCCAAATTCATCTACTGGGTTTCCATGTTTGAGTGGGTCATCAAACCTTTGTCTCCTAGAGTCCAAGTCCAACATTCTACACTGGATCTCTATGCATCTAAATGGTGCCCTAAATTACATAGAAAAAGTGGTGGAACATCAAATCATTTAGAAGAGAAGGTGAACAGGGGGATTCCTTGAATGTCTTCTCTATATATTGTAAGAGATTCACTGATCTTAAGGTTCAAGGCTGTCCTTATCCTACATCCTGATGATAATATTTCTTAATCTTCCTTAGGCTTCCTGATATGATTTATCATTTGTTAGAGCCAAAGCTTTGAAAAATTACTTTTTGGAACTAAAATTCCAAGTGCTTCTGTTTTCTAAATTGATAGTTGAAAGTATGATAACTTTTTCAAGCTCTGATTCAGAGTCCAATGAAGGATTTTTGATCTTTTGCAGTTATATCTCTGAGACTGTCACTGCACTTCCTGTTGTCCTTATATATTCCTTTACTTTAAAAAGGTAATTGCCATCAAGAAAGCTTAATGATCAGTTTACTCAGTGTCTGACAGTAATAAATGGAGCAGCAATCAAACCAAGTCCAAGCAGTAAACATTAAATACCCAATTATACCACCAATTAAAAACTATTAACATATCCATCAGACAATGAAAAAGGGGGTTTTGAGTATAATGAGAAAGTTTTGTAAATGATTCAAGTGAATTAGTTAATGTGGACTATCCAGGGCAGGCAACACAACTGAAAAGACTACTTCTCAGTAAAGTCTTATTAGAGTCTAAATCCTATTGACTAGACTGGAGCCACTAACTTAATGGTACAGTCCAACTCTTGTATATGTGGAATTGGTAACTGCAGTTTCACTTAATGGTGGCATCAGGGGGAAAAGGGTCTCTGTAGGCAACTCTCCTTCAGTGAGATTCTGTGGTCAACATCTACCAGAAATATAGCATCCACCATTATCTGCGATTCTCACTAGCTGTGGTAAGTCTGGAAATGTATCCCAGTGGATTTGTCATTACAGGGACAGTGGATCCACTTTCATTTTTTAAAATCAACGTTCTCCCTGCAGCTGTTCCAAGTCATACAGGGTCTTTCCCATTGCTGGCCCCTACCCTGAAAGAGTTTCTGCACCAGGAAAGCTTATGTACAACATGATTCAGCCTTGACATGAGCAGCTGTAAAGGTAAGAGTGGATTTTCCACCTGCATTCCTAAACATGCATGCACATACAGGTACCTTTTGGCACACAATCATTTCTGCATGTTTGACCCATCTCTTTAAAGGATTCATTGTAACAGCAAATTCCTTTCATCATTGGGTGGCTATTGTTCTCTTGTTCAAGGGAAGGATGAATGAGATTTAATTTGATTTAACTTTCCAAAGAAAATCACAAATTGTTTCCTATATATGATAGAAAGAATATGGGGGAAAGCAAAACTAATACATTTGTTCACCCCTCTATCTAGTTGGAACTCAGGTTGTGTTAGCATGGAAAGTAAACTCAAGCTATTCTCTTGTGCTTGGTGTTCTTGAATAAATATTTGTGATGTTGTCCACCTGATCCTTGCACTGAAAGCAAACACTTTAAACAGTCTGCTCACACAGTGAATTACCCTGCTGCATGCCTGCCAAGATGAAGAAGCTATACGATGCTTTCTGTCCCCAGACCATACCAAATCATCCTGTTTGGACACTGCATAATATGAATGGCAGATGAACAGTTATAGCATTACTTGCTGTCTGAAGAGGTAAGCCTGGACTTGTGTTGATACTTGGACTGAAATAAGGCAAAGGAATATGTTGTCATGGTTTATTCTATAGGGGACCTGACTTATATATGACCCTTGCATATCAATTTTAACATGTTGTGAATGCAAATCTGGTTTTCATGGATCAGTATGGAACAGATCCCGTAGACAGAACTCTTAAACTGGAGGGCTAATGGTATAAATTTTATGAGACATTTGTATGCATTCCACATTTTCTTTATTTCACTTTCTTTGGCCAAGGTAGAAATACCCAAATACATTCTCTTGAAATGCTATCTCTCCCCTGTGTTTAGACATTAAAAGCACATGGAACATTCTTTACCCAGAGATGGTCTGCTAACAAATTTTAGATTTCAGAGTCTGAACTTTTAGTGAATGACTAGCAAATGCTTGATATTATTACAGGTTCTGTCAACTGACTAAGTTGTGCTTTCCTATACGTGACAACTATGTTTTTCCCCCTCCCCTGAGTGCTAAATTGGCCAACCCAATCTGGCTATGGGATGACATCACTAAAAGCAAATAACATCATTTCAGAGAAATATCAGAAGGCCATGAATCTTTGAACACATTTGAAGCAATCATTTCAAGAGCATTTGATGAGAATTTTGCAGCGTTTGGGAAAAGGTTTCACAAAGTGCAGTGAGTCGTTTAAGTTCTCATGTTGTTTGGAAAGCAGACAAAGATTAAACATTGTAATTTACCTTGCCTCATGCTCTGTGATAATAATTACATGTTTTTACACTGGTCTTGTCTGCCAGATTTAGCACCATTTCCTTCTGGTTCTACACTCTACATGAGGTCCCCACATCCATCAACACTCCCACTACCTTCTGTTGATCCCTACTTCAAAGGGCAAAAATATTTCCCTTCTTCTTGTTGTCGTGTGCCTTCAAGTCATTTTTGACTTATGATGAACCTCAAGTGAATCTATCATGGGATTTTCTTGGCACGGTTCTTCAGAGGGGGTTTGCCATTACCTTCCCCTGAGGATGAGAGAGTGTGACTTGCCCAAGGTCACCCAGTGGGTTTTTATACTGGAATGAGAGATTGAAATATTTTCCTATTCTTGACAAAAATCTCATATTTTCTCACATTTTCGCAAGACTGGAGAGCCTGTGCAGATTTTGGTGAATTATAACATCATTCATCCCCAGATAGCATTGCCATCTAAGGACCCCTGGTTCCTCAAACCTGTCATAGACTTCGTTAATTTCTGCCTCATCCTTGCTCTCTCTTCCCTATCGATATGTTCAGTTTAGTGTGGGATTTTTTTCATCAGACAAATTGATATTTCACCATCACAAGTAGAACTATTAATTTCCCCTGCCATGCGCACCACACCCTGTGTCAGCATGGCAATGTTTGATCGCATGTATGCTTTGACACATCCTAAAAACACATGACTCACTGGAAATTCTTTCATATATGGCTATATCTGAAGTTGGTGGTCTTCCATCTTGAACTTTCAGACCACATTCACGGACAGTAATTTTGTTTCCTTAAAACCATCTTCTGATGGTATACCTCTGCTACACCTTGTTGGAATCCCTCTTATGGCCCATCTCTCTGTATTTTGGAAAAGGCATTGAGAATGGAAAACTTCTGTTCTTCATTCTACAGGAATGTAGCCATGCCTATAGTAACAGTGTAGCAAATGCTAATGAGACTGCCTAGTTGGAGCATGACAGGAGAGGAGACATAATGTATTGCTGCTAATCAGTAAACATTATGGTGCTAATATAATTTCTCTTCAAGTATTCTCAGTGCAACATATGCTACATTAGTAGCAGATGTCACCATTTCTGAAATGGATGTTACATAACACAAGGGGCAAGGACTATGTATTTAAGGTACTTGATGATAGCCCCAGAAGAATTTTTTTTAAAAAAAAAATTCAATCATTTCCATTATTTTATTGGAAAGCTACCCCTGAGTAATAAACTATATCTGTGTACCTAATCTAATACTATGTAGGGTCAAGTCTCTAAGGGGGGTTGTTCCTTATTACCAAAATTGATTGCTTGTGCCAGTGGCACAGATTACTTTTGAAACTGCTCTTCAGTGCATTGCTGCATCAGTTCTATGTGATTCAATTAAGTTTTAAGTAGGTTTGCCACAGATGTTTAGAAGGATCCACTTTTTCCTCTCTATTTGTGACATGGACAACATGCTGACTTAAACTATGTGGAGGTCAGCATTTCACAAAAAGGTGGACTGAGACTTGAAAATGGTAGAAATGAGAAGGAAAAGGGGAAAGAAAATCCTGATTCTTAAAATCCCAAGTACCAGCATGATCAGGATGGCCATTGATCAATGGCAGAACACATACTTTTCACGCAAAAGGTTACAAGCTCAGTCTCTGCCATTTCCAGTGAAACAAGCTTTTAGCTTGCAGGACTCAAAAAGATCTCCACTAAAGGGCTAAGTGTAGCTTAGTTGCAGTATAGCTAAGCTAGATGATCTAATAGTCTAAGACCATGACAGCTTCAGATACACGGTGGTGGACAATTTCTATGGCCACTAAGACACAGCTCAGCTCAGAAGGTGACCATTCATTTTTAAGAGAGAGATTAAAGAAACAGGACTAAATAAAGGCAGACGGTATCATGACAAGACCTGACTCACTAGAAAAGACAATAATACTTGGGAGGAATAGAAGGTAGTAGGAAAAGTGGAATAACATATTCCAGGTGGATAGACACCATCAAAGAAGCCATGGTCTATAAGACCTGAGAAGGGCTTGAATGGGGTGACTCATTCGTAGTATTGCCATAAGCTGAAGTCAACTTGGTAACAGTTAACAAGAATAAAGTCTGAACTTGGTAGAAACAAGAGCTAACAACCTCAATTCAGCACCACAAACAAGGGTGAATACACAAAAATTGAAAGCCAGACTTTAAAGCACACAAAGCCCTTTTTCTGTATGGTGAAGTGATTCACTTTGTACCACATTTAATTTCCCCAGACAAAAAACTATTATTTTTATTGGATTTATAAAGTTATTTATGGATTTTGAAAAGGTCTAATAAAACAAACAA
>NC_056526.1:79951206-80027236 GCF_019175285.1 Sceloporus undulatus | reverse complement strand
CCCCCTCATCCCATTTGTGGGATAACAGGATAATAAACGAAAATTACTGTGGCATCTTAAAAACAAGCAATTGCATTATGGCTCAAGCAGTTGCAAACTAGGAGATGTTTCATCAGATGCCTGAAAGATTATACTATAGAAATTTAATGTCCCAGCAATGTCCCAACATCTTCATGGTCTACTGAGAACCAACACTTTTCTAAGCTCCTGCCCCTAAATGGATTTTCTCTAACTGAGAGACACTGATGGCATCTTTATCTTCTAGATCAAGGATGAATAAACCTGTTTGCAGCCCCCATTATCCTTCATTATGCCTCATGCTAGCTAAGGCCTTTGGGAGCTGCAGGCCAATCTGTGGAAAGCCATAGTGTCCCACTCTTGAGGTAGACTCCTGGGCAAGTAGAAGCTGTTGATAAATTCCATCAGGACTTTGAAAGATTTCTACTGTAACATTTATGAGACTCTGCATTATTTCTTGTAGAAGGTTCATTTTCCAGACACTGCTGTGCAATTATGCAATGAACTTCAGTCTGATCAAGGTACTTTTCTGGATTACAACTCCCCAAATTCTCTAAACATGCAAAACTACTTGCAGTTCAACAGGCTTTTTTAAAGTCTAGACATATATAAAATGCATAGAAATGCAAAAAAGGAAGGGAAAAAAAACATCCCAAAGGTCTGTGTGCCTCTGATCTGCATAATAGTTTGGAAACTGAGAATCATGTCATTTCACTTTAAAATGTAGGCTGAGTTTAATTGCCTGACTGTAGGCTACTGAGATACTGCTTATAAAGTATCTTTGGTGTTTGAAATGCAATATACAGATGAAAAATATTGTTATAAAGGTGAACATTTCTCATGCTTTTCTGCTAGAACAAGGGCTGCATATAACACGTGATGAGATTTCCCCATATTCTATTGCAGTGTAGAGCCAGAATAATCTGCACAACTGCAGTTGTGTTTATTTGCCAAATATATCTTGGGACTTTGGCACAAAAGGTGTTATATTGGCATCTCCTCCTGCAGTTTATTGTGGTAATTTCAGCTTTCGGTAGTCAGGCAGAGGAACTCAATAAAAAATCCAAGGATCATAATGCGGTTCTGAAATTCCTGCCATGCTTTCTACAATAAAGTCAGAAGAACTACAATTTCAGTAAGATAACTTGGGAGCATTTCATTTTCTGCTTTTCTGCTTCTGCTACCTTGACATAGCTACTCAGTTAGCTAATAAATGTCCAGTACTGTACACACTGACATAACCTTTGTCACATGTAGAGTCTCTGAATCTCAAGAAATGAAAATAGCATGTTGATCATTGGCCTGTACCAACCTATGAGTATTTTTATTGTTGTCAATTGGATGCCAAAAGGAAAAGCAGAAATCAATTATTTTTTATTTAAGAATTCCATATAAAGGAGCTTACAGGGAAAAGAATAAAGAGAGGGCAAAGTAATTTGATATCTTCAAGTACATATATTTAAGAACATGTGGCACTATGGCAGCACCTGCACTGCAGAAATAATCCAGTTTGATACCCCTTTAACTGCCATAGCTAAATGCTATGGAATTCTGGGAACTGTAGTTTGTAGTAACAGCTGAGCTCTCTGACAAAGAAGGCTGTCTCACAAAATTACAAATCACAGAATACCATAGTATCGAGCCATCACAGTTGAACTGGTATCAAACTGCTTTATGTCTGCAGTGCAGATGCAGTCTATATAACTGCTTGATCTTTTTCAGATCTTTTTGCATATCTCATTTACACCTGAATGTGAATTTGGTCTACAATGAGCAAACAGGACTAAAAATAATAGCTTGATTCTATACATTATAATTTATTAAACTAATATTATACCACTATCTTAGAATACCAGGTTCAGTGGTAGCTGTATCAGGACAGAGTGAATCCACACTGGGTCCTATTCCAGACTTAAAAGGAATAGTTTAAGCTTCTGAATCCATTTCAGGGATACCTTTCACCACCTTCAACAGTCAGAAGCCCAGAATGAGCACATTAGACCCTCTGACTGGGCTGGAATACAAAATGATATTTTAAAACAATAGCTATAATGTACAGCAAAAACATTACAACAACATCAACAGGGAAGAGGACAGGAAGCAAATGAACAGTTATCTGTTCTAAGTGATCATTACATTTTATACTAAACATCTTTGAATACTGTGCTTTTTCAAAGTCCCAGAAGCCACCAGTTGGGTGGAACCATATTTGAAGAGAGGAATCTTCCCTCTTAGCTTTGCACATTTTCCCACTGAAATTTTATGCTGTGACCAAAGCTGTTGTTTGCCCCTAATATGCCCTTGGGTTCAAAAAGCACACTATGATGGAGAAAAGAATTGTGTCTTCCTGCATGACAGGGATTGGACTGTATGACCCCCATGGTCTCTTCCAATTCTATGATTCTATGGTTCCTCCACATATCCATCCACATGTTCCAGCACATTGGTCCTGATTCAGAGCCAGTCCCCCTGTAGCGGTTGTTCAGGAAAAAAAGAAGAATACTTAGAGTGGGATTTGAGGATTCATTTAACATCTCCTCTAATTTGCCTGGTGACTCCAGTGTCATCACCCACCTCCAAAATTCAGATGAAAACCCAGAATGCATTCCCCACCCTGATAACATGGAAGCCATCAATCACCACCAAGTTGGACCATAACTGAAGTAACTCAGAACAACCCACAGCTACTTTAACAACTGTGGTTAATGGACTGAGTAATATATATCCAGTTTTTAAATGGATAAGGCAACATTCCCTTTGTGCCATTCTTTCTGTAGCATTACTGCAAAGAACAAGTCTTTGCTTCTTTTTCATGTGACAACCTTCCTTTAACTGAACTAGAGAAAAGTCCTCTTTGGGGGGGAAATCACTGAAATCACTCTCTAAAACTCTCTCAAACATCATTCTAACAGAGGATTCCCCCTTTATGTGTGAGAGGAAGGAATTTCTCTTCTGGGAAAGTGGTGGATCTTTCTTCTCTCCTAAACTATTATTTTTTCCACTTCAAAATGAATGCCAATTTAGTCAATCAGTGCACAAACATCTCATACAAATTTCTTTCATTTGACAGCACCTCTAGTTATAATAGCTGATCCTTCACCTAATGCCAAGCAGTATACTTCTGCGATAGATCAGTTGAATACAACTGCTCACTATGTAGCTCAGGGATGGGAAATGTGTGGGCCTCCAGATGTCCAGTATATTTACCATACTGTATTTATGTATAGTATTTGTACACCTCCCTTCAGCCAAGGCTCCCTGAACAGTTTACAAAGAACTGGCATTGTTGTTGTTGTTATTGTGTGCCTTCAAGTAGTTTCTGACTTATGGCAATCCTATGATGAACCTTTCATAAAGTTTCAGGGGCTAAGAGTATGTGCCTTGCCCAAGGTCACCCAACTGTTTTTCATGGCCAAGTGAAGAAGTGAATCCTAGTTTCCAGAGTCATTGTCCAATGCTCAAACCACTACACCACACTGGCCCTCAGTCTTACAGTCTAATGAAGTCACAAAAGATAAGGAAAAGTTATTGGCAGTGGGGCAGGGATATAACCATTTAAAAGATTTTCAACTTTAAAAAAAACAAAACCAATAAGCTAAAAGCAATATAAAATGACATTAAAAGCATGTATAGTTGTTGTTGTTTTAAAAAACTAAAACACCCCATTCTTTTGGCTTTAATGGCCCTCCAAAGTTTCAGTGGCACCTCTTAGTAATAACCTCTCTTTTCTTTAATCACCTCTTCATTTGTATGCCAAACCATTCTATGAACACCAAGGATGAAACACCTTTGCAGTGTTTCACACTGACAGTTCCATTGCTCCAATGTTAATATTCTCAGACAAAACATTTTAGGCACAGGCCTTACTATATACAGACTTGTGGAAATAAATGCAAATTACATTGTGTCAAAAATAGAACCTGTTAGTTGGGAGTGAAAGACCCGGGAACTAGCTAACTCAGCTTCACTGTACAAAGACAACAAGAACAGCATAGGATACTTAACCAAAGATCTTATGAATGTAATGCAATCTAATGTTTTTCTTTCATGTGACAGGTGTTTTAAATGCTGTTTTTAAATTCTTATATTTTCAATCCCAAGTTTCCAGCGGATGATCTGAGTGTAATTATTATGGGGGGAAAGCTGGAAAAATTAAAAGAAATAAACATAACCACAAACCCACCTTAATGTACAAGACAGAACCACCTGTCAGCTTTTTGGAAAAATAGCAAGGTTAAGCATATAAAAATACTTTTGCCTTCTGCAAACAAATGTGTCAGCAATCTTCGCTACACTGAATTTTAATAAGGTGAAATGCATCTGCAGCACTAGCTTTTAAATCTGAGAAGATTTCTATAATACCGTCTCACACTTTTTATGTACAAATCCTACCAAAGCATATTTGAATCTGTGACTACCACCTATATTGTATGAGTTATATTTTCCCTGTTTACTATCCAATGGCAATAGTTGACTGGTTGTGGATATGTTTCAGCTTTCATGTTTTTCATAGCGAGGTAGGACTTTTGAAAAGGAATCTGTAGAATGGTGATATGACTGTAATGTACATATTATGCATACACTGGCATTTAACTGTAATGTGCATCCATTACTATGTAAAAATACATAGATGTGTTGAAGCCATGTGTATCCATTACTATGGATACACATGGCTTCAACACATCTATGTATTTTTCTTTGTATATGTTCATATGCTTTGTAGCTTAGAGTCATGTTCACCGATATTAAGAACCCTACCGAATGTCAGAAAATCAGTAAAATATGATGTGAATTTAAATGGAGGGGAGGATAGGTCTCTGAGCTTCATTAATCTACATTCTGGGGATGTAAAATGTAGAAAGTTGGAAGGTGGTATTATGAGGGATCAGATTTTTTGGGCCTCATGCTTGATGTCTTTCTTTCACTCAGTTTTGTGAGCCTCACAGTTTGCCTTTTATGACATGTAGGTTTTTGCAGTAGCTAATTGTGGCCACCATTCTACAGAAAACATTTTGTTGTTCACCATGCCCCCACACCAATTTTGTACTAGTGTTTTTGTATAACGTTCACCTCTCTAAAAAATAATCCCAGAAAGATAAGAGAATGATAGGATATAAATAATATAGAATAAATAAATGAAATATGGTCACATGGCCCAAATGAGTAAAGACCCCAATATGCACAGTATCCAAGCAGTCTATTTCTTGTTTTCATATTCACAGATGAAATTATCTGTGAATATCAGGCATGGAATCAGGGCCAAGCAACAAAACAAGAAAGCTACTAGAATAACACATGGCTACTTAAATGATAATCACATATTTTTATGGTAGGCCAGAGCTTTGTCTTGTGTTCTGGATCTTGAATTCTAGCTGTATCTCATTGGATATCCAAGACCAAATTTGGTGACCTCCAGGACTGTCCAATGTTGTGCCAATACAACATAATTTTCTTTTCGTCCAGCCACAGCCATTCATGACAGCCAAATATCTTTTTAAACTCCCAGAAGGGGTGCAAGGGGAGAGGAGATGGTTTACATTAGTGGAACCATGTAGATTGCAATTTTATCAGCCTATCGAGACTACCAGAATTTGTTTTTGTTTATAGAAGCAAATATTGTACAGTTAGCCCTCTGTAGTCATAGATTTTGCATTCACTGATTCAACTATCCACAGCTTGAAAATATATGGGGGTGGGGGGAAGGAATCTAAAAAACAAATCTTGATAATGCAATGTTAAATAAGGGACACCATTTTACTATGCAATGGGACTTGAGCATCCATGGATTGTGGGGGGTGTCTTGGATACTGAAGGCCCATGTAATGAAAGAAATGGTAATAGCATTTCCATCATGGATTAAAATGGAATTTTCCCTCTCCTTTTCACATTTTTGTGTTTTTGAAGTTTTCTTTTCTTAGAAAAGTGGATTACTGGACAATCTAAGAGCCTTAGCCAGATAGGATGGAACAGAGAATTTCTGTTGCATGTAGGGATGCATATATCCATTTTGATCCTTCCCTGAACAATTAAGTAAATAATAAGTGTTCCTGTAATAACTACATTATTAACAGATTGACTTAAAAGGTGAAATTGCCTTTAGTTGTTTTAACTCATAAGGCTAGACATTTTTCTAACAGTAAATGTGAACAAGGAGAAGGTGATGTGCCTAACTTCTTATGACGGCTGTTGCTAAAACATAAATGGGTGAAGTTGAGTATGGAGCTAGGATTCTCTTCCAGAATAAAATGGCACCAAACTGAATGGTGATTTTAGAGCAAGCAGTGGGTGGCAATTTTGGTATCAGCAGAATGATGGATGGGTTCCTGGTTTTAGTTTAAACTTCAAAGGAACTATCTAAAGTGCTAAACTCAGTTGTTCAGCACTTTGTATAGCTCATTTCAAGTTCAGCCCAAAATGTGAAATGGATTTACCACCACACTGATAAGAGACCCACCAGGTACAATGCAAGCAGTGATTCAAAGGCGGGGTACATACCGCCACTTTGCGGCGCTCTGCCGCCGCCGCCGGTAGGTCCGCGGGGGAGCCGGAGCCTTCAGACGGCGCGACTTCCGCGCGGACCGAAAAAGAAGCTCCAAAATGGAGCTTCTTTTTCCATCGCGTTTGTGACGTAGCGAGGCGCCAGGGGCGCACTCGCTACGTCACAAAGGACGCGGCGCGTATGGACGCTCAGCGTCCGATACGCAAAGATGGCGCCGGCCATGTAGAAGGGCCGGTGCCATCTTGTACGGACAGAGTCCGTACTAGGCCCAGGGGCGTCTATAAGAGACGCCCCTTTTTTAAAATGGGACGTCCTCTGGACGTCCCAAATGGCGGTGCAGAAAAAAGTCTCTCATTTCAGGGCTTGTAAGACTCCCAGCCCACTGAATTTTTTGTATATTGTTGGTATGTATTTTTTCCTTAGGAATCCATTTTTATACATTTCCCCTACTGATGGAAATGTTACACGTTTTTATACATACGCATTTTAGTTGTGTGCAGTCTTTAAGCTTTTCAACATTTTTTCCTTGCCAAGATAAATCACATGCCCCAGAAATAAACATTTTAGCTGTGTGCAGTCTTTAAGTCTTTCAAAAATTTTTTTCCTTGCCAAGATAAATTACATGCCCCATGGACTTTGGAGGCAAGATATACTTTGTCCTATCACCAGTCTGAGGAAGTATGAATGAATATTTTCTGAGGGGAATCAAGCCCAATTAATCTATCTTCATTTTTAAATGCAAATTAGGTGTGTATTTATAGAGAGCTGGGCATTCTGAGTTTATTCTCAGGTTGTATCCCGAACTGCTCATATATGAAGCAGCAAGTCACTCAAAATTCTTGTGTATCTGAATCCTGTTATACAAAGATCTTCATAAACAAGAACAAAATAGTTAATCCATAGTGGATGTTTCTTCTCCCTTCACATTTTTCACTATAACAGCTTCTCACCAGCCTAACAAGATCTGAACTATTCCACTTCTACCTTAAGGCTTTGATTGAAACCTGAGTGAGTTAGCTAGGACATGTTTATGAAACTCCCATTTATTAAAGTTCTCTTCTCTCCTCCAGCTAAACTTTAGTTTTATGAAGAGAAAATATCTCATATTCCTGACTTCAGAAATAATGTATAAAAATAACAATAAGCCATGCCAAAAATATATTCATTTCTCTCAGTGTATAAAGAAGAGAGCTATACCATATAGTAAAACTCTGCTAGTTGAAAGCCCTTATCATGAAGATGTAGCTACCTTGCAGAATTATAGCAGTTTGATACCACTTGAACTCTCCTCACCCCATGCTATAAAATCTTGTATTTGTATAAAATCTTGTATGTGTATTTTGGGGAGGTATACTTATAATTCTCTTCCAAAGAGCACTTGCTCTTGAATTAAGCAGAAATACTAAGTCTCTTAGGGTTCCATAGCACTGAGACAAGGTGAGTAAAGGAAGATCAAACTGCTGAATTATATAGTGTATTCATGATACAGATGTGTTTGGGTCAACTGAGTGAATTTCCCCCCTCCCTTCCAGGCAGTCTTTCTTGGCCTCAGAGGAAAGCAAACCCTCTTTAAGCAAATCATGCTAAGAAAACCTTGTGATAAGTTTGCTTTAGGGTTGTCATAAGTCGGAAATTATTTGAATGCACACAATAAATTAATGCTAAAGTTTAGTCTTTAAAATAATAATAGTATTATTTTTTTCAAGATAATGGTTGGAATTCATGATCACAGTCACAGATGTGTAACCTCAAGTTACACATTAATAACTAATTTGCATTCATGATCCCTATGTATCTAATTAGGGAATATGGAGGGATTGTAAAAGTCCCCCTATCCGAATATACTGGGCAGCAGCCACTGCAAAAAACAAGAGTCTGTTTTTCTGTTATTTGAGGCACTGTAGACTGATTTTTCTCTCATGAATGATATTCAGTGTGACAGTCAGAAATGAGATCCCTGTCATTGCACTGGATGTTGTTCACTTGAGAAGGGGTGGAAACATCAGTTTATTGTGTCCCAGGAGTTTATCACACTAGTGAGATCCCAGGGGAAAACAGGAATTAAACGAGAGTTAAGTTAAATTTGAATTTAAATCGAACTTGCAAATTTGGAAAATTATCACAGTAATTGCTGCTAAAACAAAATAACATGAAGTTAATCCTCAGTTAAAGTGGAGGACACCAGCAGCTTTTAAAATTCAGTTTGTTCCGAATTAAAAAAGTTGCTGGTTTCCTCTACTTTAACTGCGGATTAACTTCACGTTATTTCATGTTAACTGCGACATTGTGTGTTTTGGGCATTTCCTGGTTATCTTCATGTTATATCACGTTTAACTCCTGTTTTCCCATAGGATCTCGCTAGTTTGATAAACTCCCCAGTTGACAGGAGAATGGACCAACATCACTTGCAGTGGCTGCTTCCCAGTAAATAAAGGAGGGAGGGTCAGCCCAAGAGACAGTACTGAGGCCCAAACAGATGGACAAACTGGGGCAGCTTCTGGCTGCTCTGGGGGTATGGCATTTACATGCCTCATGCCTCTGGAGAGCCCAGAAGCCATGCCACATCGGGGCTGTACCAGGGCTGCCTAACGTGACCCAAAACTGGACCTAGAAGGAGTGAATCTTTTCCACTCCTTTTGGGACTGCAGCAGGAGATATCCTCGGGGCCACAGCATGTGTTTGCTGTGGCCCCAGGATGACTGGCCTGGGAGCAGGGACGTAGCTAGGATTTTAGGAAGGGGGGGGTCCAGACTAAGTGCCACCATTATAATGGGGCTTGAGTGCGGCGGCGCAGCAGCACACACCATTCATTTTTCTAATGGAAGGGGGGGGCCGGACCCCCAAAACCCCCCCCCCCCGGCTACATCCCTGCTGGGAGCGGCTTCTGGCTGCTCTTTCCTGTCCATTTGCTTCACCTCAAGTTAGGTATTCTGAAGAAAGTAACTGATCTAGAATTTCACCAATATTTCAAGAAATCATTTTAGTGTCAACCACCTGCTTCCCTCTCTTTCTTTTTCCTGTCCCACCATAATGCTTCTACTCTTCTTGCCCACACCACTTATTCCATCCTTCATATGTGTGTGTGGATGTACCTACCCAGCCAGCAATCCATAGACAGCAGACTCTTTGAGGACTACAGGGTAGAATGAGAATGTGTTTGCGTGCACCTTCAAGTCACCTGTTGACTTATGGCGACGGTACATATTTCACAAGGTTTTCTTAGGCAAAGGATACACCGGGCTGGTTTTGCTAGTTCCTTCCTTGGAAATATAGTCTACAGAACCTTGCATTCATTATTGGTTTCTCTTCAAAGTATTAATCAGAGTTGATTCTTCTTAACTTCCAAGATCAGTCAGGATCCAGTGACATTAGAGTTTTTATACAAAGGAGATAAAGCTGCATAGGCAGAAAGAAGGAGCCTAATGCTTGACTAGGGATGTGCCATGCAAAGGACAATGAATAATGTAATCCATTTTCTCCTCACTGTCAATAGGAGAAAGTTAGTTGCAGAAAGACAGGTGGGGGCTGGGGGCAACCACCCCACATGACAATGACAGCTAAATTCACTAATGTAAGTTACAGACTAGACAGAACAGATGACATACTAGTTCAATTCTGTTGGTCAAACTGAAATTATGATTGCCCCTAACCAGTTCTTCTAATTTGTAGACAGCATAATACACCCCAAATGCATTTGATAAACAATTTTTGAGCATCAGATCTAAGGAACAAAGTAGTTAATTCGGGCTTCTTTGAGTCTTATCTGAAACAATATGCACAGCACTAATGATGAATACAGCCTCTTGAAAAACCAGAAGAGGGTAGGCATTTCCTTAGAAATAAAATAACAAGGGCTGTGCTCTGCTTTGTCTTATGCCTTCAGAGAGATCTATAATTTTGTTCAGTGGAGCAAAAATTCATTGGTTAGCAATGGCTTTTTTTCATCACCTTTGTATTATAGAAGCAGTCAAAAGGTCTGCTCATAGGCAGAAGGTGGCAAATCTAACCTATCACCTTAACATTTTGAGAGTACTGGCTCTGTTCCTTAATGTTGCATTGGACCTATTGTGTAAGGATACTTTTGTCTGGCATATCTTCTTTGCAGAGATGTGTTTCTCTTCTTCTTTCTTGCCTCACATTAATTGCTCCTTCATTATTGTTCCCTCTTGAAAGCTGTGTTGAAAAGAACAGGTCTAATGAAAAATGAGTAATCAATTTCTGTAATTAGAAAAAAATCTATATACCTCTCAGCTGAAGAAAGGCTGTTCCTTTTAAAATTATTATTGCAGAGACCTTGTTTACTTACTTGAGTCCCCAACTGTTTTAAATGATTTGGTATAACTATCTAATGATTAAACTCCCTGTGATTCTTTCATCTTTTGGGGAAAGGGTTGTTCATTCGTATCACAAACAATGCTCAGCACTGGAGTCCAAGAAGCAGATAAGATCTTACAGTTAGTCCTTAAGGTGTGACTTATACAAATACTGGGCTGAAAGAAGGTTACTGTTCTGTTACTGAAATCTTCTGAATTTTGGCTGCATGTACATTCGTCCTATGGCCCCAAATGGATTTTGTACTATGGACATCCATGAAGATGCCAGCCACAGATGCAGGTGAAATATCAGGAATAAACTCTTCTAGAACATGGCCACATAGCCCGAAAAACCCACAAAAAACTATGGATGCCGACTAACCCTATAAGGTTAGATAGGTTAAACTAGAGCAACTGGCCAGTGAGTTTCCTGGTTTAGGATTTTATCACACCAGGTTTTAAAAGTGGAAGTAGAGCAAAATAGCAGCAACTGTGGAGGTACAAGTGAGTGGGTATATGCTCCTTTTCCTATTGCTATTCCCAAGCAGGCAATTTTTCTTTTCTTCTTTTTAATTTCTTTTCTTTTTCCCTAATGGTTTGCTACAATTGCACAACTGCACTAAAATAAATAAAAATAAATAATATATTCCAAATGCCATACTGACAAAGGGTTAGGTCAGGGAGACAGAGGTATGGATGCCAGCATTGGGAAGGCAGAGGCCAAGACATAAGCAGCACCATCATGCTTTTGAACAGCTGCATGATAACAATTGTCCCCAACTTGGTATGTTTGCATTTGCAACTAATGGATAGTGGCATCTTATTAAGCCTGATATGAAAAGGTCCTTAGTGCTCCAATCTGGCTCTCCAACAAATACATACATACAAATAATACATATAATAAATAATAAAATGAGAATCTGTAGCAATGTATCTACTCAGCCAGACCTGCATCTGTAAAACTTTAAAAGAAAGAGAGCATACTCCAGTGAGCACTGTTAGATCCACTGGGAAATTTAGCTAATGTCTCTTCCTACTTATTCAGTCATAGATAGTTCACTAATTGCAACATAATGGAGGTAGGGATGTGCAATGAACATCCAATTGAAAATGGGACAGTACAGAAGAACAGCACCTCCATTTGAATACCTATCCAAATGGAGATGTTGTCTTCACAAGACATTACTGTCAGTGGGAGGATATCCAAATGTCATCACTCTCCATGTTTTAAAGTCAGGGATAACTTGTCTAGTCATCTTGGCAAGGATCATCTCCTCTACTGTACAGTGAGAACAATGTGAGGGCTTCAATAGCTTTAAGTGACATTGACACATTGGTGTGCCATGTCATTCTTTTGTGATTCATTCATTCATTCAATTTTTACTTTTCTTCCATTAAGGGGACTCAAGGCAACATTTAATTATATAATGTAAATACAATTAAAATATATGACAAATAAAAGCATATAAAATTTAAAACACAAAAGAAAACTGCACTACTTCAAGGAAATGAAAAGCCCATTTGTCTGTGAGCAGATTTATGAAACTGGTACATAAATAATGTGATATAATCGTCATCTTTTATATTTTATAAGGCATTTCCCCAAAATATGAACATATCCAATTTTTGTCCTCAAATATTGGAACCATTTAGAAAACAACTTAGTCAAAACATGCACACAATGAAAGGTCCCATCAAATTGTATGAATACTAAAGTAAGAAAAAAAAAATCAAACAAGACAGAAATCATATCTATCTGCTGTGAGGAAAAAAACTGATCAAGTCTAAATAACCATACCTGATGTTGCAGTTGAGAAGCAAAGGTAGAAAAACTTTTTTTTGAACTCCTAGAGCTCTCTTTGTGATGACTGGGGGATTCCAAGCTGTCTTGAGAGCATAAATTGCATGGGGTATTTTATGATCAAGTGCTTTGTTTCTTGCCTAGATGAGATTATATTTGAACAAGGCTTTTAGGTGTCACTGACAACTAGATGAAAAAGAGCATGAGCATTTCATTATACTGTTCTTTACATAACTGTGTGCTATCTTCATTTCTATTTTACTTTGCTGTTTCTGTTGTTTTCTTTGCAAGCTGGAAATGGCTAAATTGTTCACAGGCTGAAGTATTTTCATGATTGATCCCCCCCCCCCTCCCTCCAATGTCTTTGGGTATCTGGAAGGCTTTTCTGTATGTAACACTGACCTGTTGTCCTCAGCTGTAAAGCTAAATAACAATGGATTTTTTCAAATGGATTTATAACTGTCTGTTACTGTGGTGTCTTTAAACAAATGACCTTTTGACTGAAGCATGTTGAAAAATCAGGGGACTTGGATTGCTTTCGAAGGAGCTTTAATTAGTTCAGAGACTACACTGCAATGGAGCAATAGTGTAAATAGCTTTTGTTTAATCTCCTAAATTGTTTTAAAAAAGAGAATCAGTCTGACAAAAAACCTTTAAAGTTGCAGTGCAGTGAAGTGCAAGATGCATTAACCATGGAAATCTTTTTATTTTTGTTCTGTTTGCATTCTATTTCTTTCCTTCTAATATTTCTTTCCCTTAAGACCAGTTCACACCTGTAGCCATTCCAGATCAGTATTTTCTGCACTGACAGGCAAAGATTTTTCATTTTCAATGAGCCTTTCCAGCCCTTCTGGGTTTAATCTAGGACTTTTAGCAAGCAGCCCATTGCTCCACCATTGAGTTATGGATGTTTTCTCCAAAGGGTGGTTCTGAAAAAATCTCTGGATTGAAAGACCCCTTTGTGTGATGGACAGCTTTAAAAAGAGTCAATATTTGACCTCTCTTTTCTGTTGCTGATGAGATGTTTATGAGGTTGGTGTGGTGTCAAATGCAAGACTGTCTTATGTGAGGTGGAGAGATGTAAATCTTCATAAATTTCATCCTCAGAGGCAAGAAAGAATTTTGTCACAAGAAAGAACATTTTTTCCTCACTCTGAGAAGACTTATTTAATGCAAAAGCATGCACATTTTTGTGAGGGTAGAAGACAGTGTTTTCTGCCTGGAAAAGAAATTGTGCACAGCAGATACATTTCCGGTGCAAAACCCCAACATTTTCATGCATTTTTCTTAATGCAAAAAAAAAACAATTGCTTTCTGTGCAGAAATGTTGTTTTATGTGCAGGAAAAGTTTTTCCTAAGCTAATTTTGAAACTGTTCTATAACGTGTGAAGTTGAAGGTTTTCATGGCCAGCATCCATAGTGTTTTGGGGGGGTTGGGCGAGCTAGGTGGCTTTGTTCTGAAAGAATTTATACCTGATGTTTCACCTGCATATATGGCTGACATCTTCAGAGAATGGTAGCATGAAGGTGTGTGGGGTATATATACTGTGTGACCCTTGGTTGAGAGGAAGTGATTTACATGTTAATCTCTATGCTGATCTGTTGTTCAATGGCAAGACTTCAAGGCAGGAGAACATGCGAGGAGGATTTGTGTCTAATTAGTGATCCATTGTCTGCTGGGAATCCACCTGACCCTGGGTGAAGTTCATTTGCATGTGCTGAGTCTTGATTTTGGTGGGTTTTTTCATGACTGGTAGCCAAACTTTGTTTACTTTCAGGTAACAGTGCATGTTCCATTCAGTTGTAGATACAATTGGCCTATCTTGTCATATCCCTCAGGCCTAGTGATGTCTGTACTGTGTTTAACACACAAAATGTCTTAACCCATAAGATCCTGGTGTTACTACCCCATGGGTCCCTGATTTACCCCTCATATTTTTACATACCAAAAAATGCAATAAAACATATACACGTAGAAGGTGATCCTTCTATGACGCTGCTGCAGATGCCATGATATTGAAGTAAATCTCTGCACGTAGGCTAGTGCTAGGAGTTGCCCCAGTTCCCAGATAGACTGGATCATGACACATCTAGAGGAAGTAAGATGAAACCTGAGACAAAGCACAGCGAAGGTGAGCAATGCATCGGCAATCCTGCATGCTAATCCTCTCTTGTCTGGGAAATGCACATCTGTTGCCCCTCATTCAATTCAGTTTCACTCCATTGTTCCTATCCTGAAAAACTGATTCCAAAACAATTCTTTCAACCTCTTGGTATCTGCCCCAAAGGGGTATTTTGGTATAAATATTGGCACAATTAGAACCAGTCTTTGGCTCAGTCTAGCAGCAGGCAGAAACTCTGTTGATTTGCTTGGCTTAGTACCTCAATACGCTCATCATCCCCATGTGCCACAGAAGCTATTGAGTCCTCTCTTCATCCTAGACCCTCTGCAATTGTAGTCAAGATCCGCATAGGTAATTACCACCATGAGTGATGCTTTATACCTATCCCACCTCCCACCTTTGATTTCGTGTGTGTGAGCATGGTCATTTGCATAAGTTAGAGCGTCTATTCCCCCCTTTAAAATAAAACTTATTCTTATTTGGAAGTCTGCCTCTGGAGTTCTGTGTGAATTTGAGAAGTTGGGAAAAAACCCTTAAGACTGACTTACCCTGATCCTTCTAAATCTCTCTGTTTGAGCAAAGTTCAAATTTCCCTAAGCAAGCATTGGCATCCTCTCCGGACACCATAGCATTGGTGGGTAGCAGTGGCCATTCATTTTCAAAGTGGGAGCAAGCCTTTCCACACACAAAAGAATGAACAAACAGATCTGTACTATCTGTTGGAGCAAATGATGCAGAGATTTGAATGTGGAAAAGTTCTGTACTCTAATTTGTAGCATCTCTAGGTCTTATTGAAAACTGCTTAGCTTCTGTGGGCTAAGAAGATTTGTAAAAAGTTTTGGCCAGGTCTTAATAAAACAATAACGTGAGACCAAATATCTTAAAAAATACAAAAAACACCTGACTAGAGATGGAACATGTTTGACAATATGAGGCCATTTTTCACCATACATGTTATAATGAGGAAAAAATGTCACATAGAAAAATGCCTTAGAGCAAAATTATATGAAGGGATTACAACAGAAAAAATGTGACAGGTTGATGAATATCTGATTAGTATGGGATAATGATATTGGCTCACCCATAACAGAGGAGGAATGGATCCAAGTCTTCACATCTCCTGTCTTCTCATTAACCAGAGGAAATCCATTAAAAATGCTTCTTGTGTGTTGTTTATACCTCTGTGAAACTGCATAAAATCAACAATAGCACTTCTCCTCAGTGCTGGAGAAAATGTGGACAGAAAAGTACTAATGCACACCTTTGGCTAGAATGTCTAGCAACTTGGAAAGCTGGGCAAATCACCACAATAGTGACAAAGATTACAATTAAAAATGTAAATGCCAATATTCTACCCCAGGTACTTAGTTAAATCTGTGTAACTAAAGTAACATCTCTTGGCCCACCATCCACAGCCCATCTTAAGAGCCAGCAACTGGTTAGGTGAAGGAGGTCTGTTCAGCTTCAGATTGGGAAGTAAAGATGAGGATGACTCTACTTCCCCCACATTACTCATAAGTGATGCTGCAGCAAGGACTTGTGACAAGGATCTTGCTTCTGATTATCATAGTGTAATTTTCTTGTAGGAAGGGGTGGGAACATAATTCTTCTTGCACCATGATCAGATGATGAACTGACTTCCTTTGTCCAATCCAGCTGCTAGCTGTCAATCATGGATGGAGTTACATTTATGTAGTTTTACAATAACACCAAATAATTTTAATACAGACCAATTAGGTTATGAATACATAACTTCAATACTGAATGCCAGTTAACATTCTGTGGGAAGTTGCTGTTGTTCATAGTTGGGGGGGAAAGTTACACCATAACAAGTGAATTACTTTTTTGGTATGTATTTCTAGAGCAACAATGTCTAAATCTGGAAATATTTTGAAAATGGAAATAAGGAATCCAGGTGGATATTATATTATATTATACTGGTGGAGCAATTAATTTGTATGGCTAGAGGAATACAAAACACAGATTAAAAACAATGAATTCTTGAAATACTTGGTCCCTTTTTGTACACTATATGCATGAATTTGAAGAGGAAAGGAAGACCAGAGAGGTTTGTATCAGTTTTGATAAATGTTTTTTGAATGTTGGTTTAACTAAGTAATTCATTATTTACTTAATTTATATCTCCTTGCATGAGGTAGCTATTGCAAATTGTCCTTTGTTTAGGTCTAATGACTAATTCAGGCAAAATGTTTGGTTCATTTTTCCATTTATCTGAAGACCCTGCTAAACTCAAATATCATGGCAGAAGATGTCCTCCAGGTTACAGAAGCAGAAAGGAAAGAGGGAAACTCCTTTCTAAGAAACATGAACTCTGTTCCATGCAGAGCAGGAAAGCCATTCAATTGCACTGATATAAGCTTTACTGATGAACATAGAATATTTACCTGGATTTTTAATGGTATTAATGAAGTGTAATATTTTTCAATGTTCGTATATTCATATATAGAAGTAGATATAGATAGACACCCTGCCCCATGTGTGTGTATGTGTAAACATGGTTATTGTGGAGTTTTGTCTGTTTTGTTTCATGTTACTGAATGCTGGGATATGTCATGCTACTGGTGCTGGGTGGCAAGAAATGCTTATCTATCCTAGGGTTGGCACTGGGAACTGCCAAGGTCAGTTCTGTGGAAATGCCTGGCAAAACAGAAAATGACTGGGTGGTCTGGAAAAGGAAATGGTTTGCTTTTATGACAAATGGGATTTGAATGAGAAAAAGGGTTTGAACTGGTTTGTGCCTTTATTATGCTGTGTGACTAAACTGCTTCAGTCTGAACAATATCACCATACTGTGAACTGCTTTACATTCTGAGTAAAGCTTGTTTACCCCAAAGTTTTGGATTTCTGAGCTAAGGTCTATCAGTACATGACAACTACTTATCTGTGAAGCTGGTGTTTATTTTATTTAATGAAAGGCTTAGGACCTTATCGCACACACATGGGGTTGCATCCCACTATTTTCCTGTAGCTGGATGTTCTACACTACCTCATTTGTAGTGGAGTCCCAAGACCTCCTGGAGGTCCATGTGGATGCTTGTCACAGTTCATCCAGGTAGGAAAAAAAGTTGGTTGTCTCCTCTAGGATTTGTAGTTTTGTGGGATATTTAGTCTTCACTGTCAGAGAGCTCTGGTGCCCTGCCAAGCTACCAATCCCATAATTCCATAGCATTGAGCCACAGAAATTGAAATGATGTCTGTTTTGTTTCAGCAGTGTGGCAGCAGCCTATGTGATAAACACATGTCTCTTGATGTAAGATCATGGCTGTTAAATATTGCTTATCATTAAATTGATTCCATATCTCCCCTCTTGATGTGGCTGACACACAGCTTATAAATTTTATGCTTCACCAGGCTGATAAGAACATCTGGGACAATATAGTTTTCTGGCACATGTGGAAATGCCTCCATGGCTCTGAGTTTCTTAAATGGGATGCATTAAAATAAATGAGATGCATTAAAATAAAATAAAAACAGAACTCAGACTTAATTTTTTTAAAAATGTGTTTATATAAATATCAAGTTTCTTTTTAAAGACAAAAAGATTAATATTAAAGAACCTAAATGGGAGCATGCTAATCCTAAACTGAATCAGTCTCTTTTAGGAGATGCCTTAAATAAAAGGAGGCTTTGCTATGTAAACAAAAGAGTCTTTGATGTGTGTGTATGTTTATATTACTTACACCTTGTCCACAAAACATACGCATTCCATTTTTGCCTCTTTAAGATAAGCTATTCTGGTTTGCCCAGCAACTATCAGACCTGGCTTTGACTTATCAGTCATAGACATTTCATTTTTATATATTACTTTGTTTCTGTGAGGATGTGGCAGGAAAGATAAAATTGTTCACTGTGCAGGCTTCTATATTCCCGTTCTTACAATGAAATACATATCTGCTCAGAAATAAACCTAAGTGAATTCACTACTACCAGGAAAGCATGCATAGCACTTCAGCTGTATCCTTACAAACTGTAGGATTAAAAGAGACAAGCTATGTGAAATGTTTTAAAGACTTTAGTTGCATCTGTAAAGGAAGGAAGAAAGAAGGAAAAATATGCTTTGCGTTAAACAGAGGTGGGCATAAATTCTGTTGTTAGACCTGACTAGAATAGACCCATTCAATAAATGGGATTGACCTACATGTTGACTCATCATTCAATAATCAATTAATAAGTCTACCCCTCCATAAGGTCTAGTTGCAGTGGCAGTGGTGACTCCAATCTCAGTGTGCCAGTGACTCTGCTCCATATTTTTCCTGAAACTTGAAAAGAATGATCCAAGGTGGCAAATCAGGAGTCCTGTTGGCACAGTGGTTAAATGCTGCTACTGCAGCCACTCACTCACAACCACAAGGTATTGAGTTCGATTCCAGCCAGGGGCTCCAGGATCAACTCAACCTGGCATCCTTCTGAGGTTGCTAAAATGAGAACCTTGCTTGTTAGATGCTATTAGCTTACATGTTGTAAACCACATAGAGACTGTGTAGTTCAGTATGAAGCAGTACAGAAATGTAGCTGCTATTGCTGTTGCTATCTGCAAAATATGCTTAGCATTTTGGATAGTTGTTTTATTCTGAAATCCAGAATCTATCCACCACCCCACTGTCACTGGAACCAACAGACACTACTGACTAGCTGGCTGTAAAAATATAACACTGAAACCATCATGTATATAAAACTGAATGATAAGCTTGATTTATAGAGAAGAACAATTCTAAATATGCCCCCAAAGGCACAGATTGATGGGTCTGCTACTATAGTCCAAACCCTGCTGGCTAACACCTGACAAAGCAGAAAGTGTATGCACTTCGGAGTGGAAGGGTGGTCAGGTTCAGTGGATTGTGATATTTTAAACACTTTCATTGAAGGCAAAGGAAGGAAATTAGCTATGAACTGGGCCCATCTCGGGGTCTCAACTAAACCTGTCTTGAATAAATAGTGGCTTTGCATCAAACAGACCAAAGGTCCTATGTCCCTGTTTGCTGTGTCCCTGTTTGCTAGCTGCTTAAGAGGTAAACCAAGGCCCACTCCAATGAAGGGCCTAAATTCTGGGCCTAAGAGGGAAACCGAGGCCCATTATACCCGAGTTGAATTATGTATCAGGCAATATCAGGAGGTGAAGACTCTAAATCATTGATTTAAAGCAGGGATAGGAATTGTCTGTCCCATGAGATATTGCTGAACAATTTCCCAGCATTCCTCACTACTGAATAAGGGCCTAGAACAGACAGGCCAAATGAAACAGCTCCTGGACACTTTGGAGGTGTGATGTTCAAATTCTGGCTTAAATCTACTGTTGCCCATTTTAATATTTTCATCTCCAATACTTATAATACAGTTGGCCCTCTGTATTTACGGATGCTGTATCCATGAATCCAATCAACCACAGTTTGAAAGAATTTTTTAAAATCCAAAAGTGACCCTTGATTTTGCTATTTTATATAAGATAATTGATAATCTACAGATTTTGGTATCCGTGGTGGACTCCTGAAACCAAACCCAGTGGATACCAAGGGCACAGAACTGAAGTGATTTGTCCTTTCTCATTCTATTGTCTAATTTTAAGAAATTCTCCAATCATTAGTTCAGTTTTACCTCTTGAGGAGAAAATGCTAAGATGGTCAAATTTATACTGACATCAGTAATGTACCATATATTATAAAGTTATAAACTGGTAGAAAATATTGGGTTGACTTCTGTAGTGTATGCTTATCTCTCACTCTGTTGAAATCAAAGCTTGGGTCATGCCCATTGTGTTAAATAGGTTTTGACTTTGTGTTAAATAGGTTTCAGTTAGTTGTATAAACATTTGATATGGTGAAACCTGGACAGGGCAACTTGTGGCCCTTCCAAAATTGTTGGACTACAGTGTTGGACTATGTTAGCTAAGTTGGTGAAATTTGTATTCCATCTGGGGAATCACACATTATTCATTCCTAAGGAACTTCATAGACCAAATATTATTGAGTTAACTCATCATAGTCCAAGCTACTTGATTGATAGTTGCATAGAATATGAGGATTCAGTTGATGGTAATGGAGCAAACATTATTGAATTGCCTTAGCAATCCATCATATTCTAAACAATTTTACTGATACTGTACATCTCAAAACATTTTATTTTTACTGCCTGTTTATATTTTGTGTAGTAGATCTACATTATACTGGCTACCCAGGATCATGTTGCTGAAGATCTACAGGGAGGTCTGTATCTTCTAGTTTGGAGCATAATAAAAAACATCTGACAAGTTGTTCAAAAGCTATAATTTATTCAAGTTAAAGAAACAGCTCTGAAGGGATACATAACCTGTTCTTGGAAAAACTGGATTGGCTAGGCATACATTTAAATTAGAGTTTCAGAAAATAAAATAGAGACATGGAGAAAAAGAAATAAGCATGGTTGTTTTGTCATTTAGTAATCTGGGATTCTCAGACAAAGTTCATGAAAGTGTAAATTGCAACTGGCTCATCTGCATGACAGTTCTATCACTTCCTGTCCTCTCTTTCTTTACAGCTATATTATACTGCTTATTGAGATGATGATTGTGATGCTCTTTCTTTATGACTTGGTGGTCTAACCTTTAGATGTCTATGGTGCTCTCCCAGATTAAACAATAAATTTGGCAGTAATAACCACATTTAATTTCTCTATAAAACTGATGTTTCCTGATGCTTGTTCACTGACATGTGCTATAAATATGCTGTCTATAAATTTCAAAATTTAGTCTCTAACATTTATTACAAAACAATAATAAAAGTGAACAGAGATGGAAGGAATAATAAGGCAGAATTCATTGTCTCATTAGTGACTCATTTCCTACCAATTCTTTATGACTGAAACTGTTTTACTTTTAAATATCTACACACACACACACACACACACACACACACACACACACACACATCTACATTAACTTCCTCCTAAAAATTGGTTGCTTGCTATATCCCTCACTTTCAAATTTTGGCTTTCCGATGAAGCTTTGGCTTAGGACATTGGTTTTTGTCCACAACTGAACCAAGCCTATGTAATCTGTTCTGCCTGCTTCATTTGAGAGTGTTCAAGTGGGCTTGCAGTTTCTTTGTGGGGGCAAGTGGAGCAGGCAGAACATCAGTGTGGAATTGACTGCCTCAGTAGCAATATGTTGGATGGAACATGCAAAGCCATATATACCTGTTCCATCCAAGCTTAGGCCTCCTTGGATTTCTCATTTCTCATCCACTTTAGGTCTTGGTGAGTCCCAAGGGGCCAAATAAATGTTGTTCTCCCATGTAAGGAATTGAGTAAACCCACATAGCCTCCCTTTCTGCTTACTTTGGACTGTAGAGCTTACTGGCAATGGAGGCTGGTGAATCCAAAGCCAGTGTGAATCCACTCCAGGTATTACTCCATACTATACAGGACATATTGAAGATGCTGAATCTGTTTGGAAGACAGAGTTTCTCTCCTTAAAGTTCATGCTAAAACGTGGAATGGAGACATAGCCAATGACATTGCCTTTTGGTGAGCAATCAAAAGTATTTTTGCACTGATATTTTACTGTGGCATTGATGGAAGCTAGCTTGATGATCTTGTAGAAAGGAAGAGTATGCATTTACATACAGACTGAGCCTTTCTTGTCCAGAATGCTGAAATCTGAAATACTCCAAGTATCAACACTTTTTTCATGGATGGCTGAGTTAGTGATACCTTTGCTTTCTGATAGCTTGGTATCAGAAATAAATTAAAATAATGGAAACTTCTAAAAGCATATTCAACAACTGAATAACTGAAACATTTAAAACAGACTACAATCATGTATATATACAGATCTGGATGAAATCATTAGGGCCCAAAGGCTTTAATAAAAAGCCAAATTTTTAGCTTGGTGCCAAAGTGAAGCTGGCATTGGCAACAACCAACACATTCCATCACCAATGTGTCTCAATGGATAGGGCTTTCTTTCATGTCCTGACACATTATCCTATTTCCAGTGGTGGGATGTCTCCTCCAGCAAATCTCACTCCTTGGCAGACATACTGAGGGAGAGGTGATTCTTTAAATAGTGGATCCCAAGATATTTATGCTTTAAATGTTGTTACCAGCACCTTGCATTCAGAAATGTACTGGCAGACAGTTTGTTGTTGTTGTGTACCTTCAAGTGCTTAGACTTTTTGTACAAAATTCAAAAAAAATAAAAATAAATTGCCAACCCATTCGACTTCCCCCCTCCCTAATTTTCGCAGGAACTAATAGCGTGAATGGTTTTGAAGTACAATATTCTTAAAATGCTTTCTATGAAAATAAAATTGAGGCATGGGCAAAGGATTTTGTGCAGGGTCTTCTTCTAGAAGCAGTCATTTTGGATCCTTCTGTAGCCACTACAAGCCTTGATGAGAGACTATGAGTGTAATAACTGGGGTTTGATCATTTACAACCTCCGCAGTACTCTACAGCTGAGCATTAAGCTGGGGGATGAAAAAAGAGCTGAGTTGTTCACACCAACTGCAGCTACTCTAAATAAACTGGACTACAATTTGACTCCTCTGCATTCTTCAAGCAATGTAGTCCAACACTGCTTCCTGCTACATTGCATAAACTAGCTAAGTATTCTTCATTAGTATTTGTCAGTTCTGACAGCACAGTTTCTTTATCATTATCTACCCAAGAACACAGAAAGGAAAATAAATTGGGACGGGACTGTATTGGGTGGGGGTTGACTGGACGGGAGAGAAAACCACAAGGCAATGTCAAAAGAAGAACATACATACATACATACAGAGAGAGAGAGAGAGAGAGAGAGAGTCCTTCAGCTACATTTAACAGGACAAGTACAAGGAATTCTTTTCAACATAATCACTGTGGCAGACTTTCAGACCATTGTGTAGGATTTGCCCTCTGATACTCTGGCTCGGCTCAGGTAAATGTACGAATGGGTGAGAATTTTGTTCTAGCTATTTTGTTTTTTAAAAAAAATCAAAGTTCACACAGCAAGCAATTAACCTGAAATGAAAGTAGAGGGGTACAGGTTAAAGTAGAACCAGCCTGTCAGAATCCAGACAAGAGAGAGATGCTTACTACCAAGAGTCATAACCTGGGCTTGGAGGTGTGTCAACCTGTTCTCGATGGAGTTACACTCCCCCTGAAAGAGTGTGTTCACAACTTTGGGGTGCTCCTGGATCCATTTCTCCAAATGATAACTGAGATAGGAGTGATGCTCAGGAGTGCTAATTATCAGCTTTGGCTAATATGCCAGCTGCATCTTTTCATAGAATTGGAAGACGTAAAGACAGAAGTGCACATGCTGATTTCATTTCATTTGTATGCCACCTTTCTCCCAGGAGGGACCCAAGGTGGCTTGAGATAACCCCATGGCTGGACTTTAGCTATGCATTCTACATTGGGCTAACATTGTACTAAGTTAGAAAACTTTCAAAACACAGCAGCCAGACTGATCACTGATACATCTAGGAATGAGTATATCATACTGATATTAAAAACATTCCACTGGCTGTTTCCAGGCAAGTGTTGATGATTATCTTTAAAGTCCACTAGACTGTGAAATGACCTGCCCAAACAGATTCAACAGTTGAATTTGAAACAACACTGAAGAACAGTCTCTTCTGGCAGGCCTATCCAGATGATTTTTAAATTTTAAATGTTGATTATTTTATTTATCCTTTTAAATTGATGTGTGTAATAGTTAATCTGTTGTTCCCCATCACAACCCATAGGGAGAAGTGGGTAAGAAATACTACTACTACTACTACTACTACTACTATTACTAGTAACAACAGTTTGATAATAGTTTAAGAAGGAGATAATAGTATTAGAGTATTAGAAGGTGGAGTAGTGGTTAAATGCTTGTACTGCAGCCATTCACAGCCACAAGGTTGTGAGTTCAATCCCAGGGATTCAGGGTTGACTCAGCCTGGTATTCTTCTGTAGATCGCTAAAATGAGTACCCAACTTGTTGGAAGCAATTAACTTACATATTGTAAACCACTTAGGGAGTGCTTAAGTGATAAGTGATGTAGAAATGTACCGAACTTGTTTATCTTGGATTGGCCTCTTTAGTCATCAATGTGCTTGTAGAAAGCATGGGATGAGTCCTTCCTGAATTTTCATTTGCGAAGAAAAGCCAGAGAGAGAGCTACTGCTATGATGATGATGGTGAGGATGATGATGATGATGATTTTATTACCATGCCGAGGTAACTTGTGAATCTTCTCTGGAGTTTAGTTTAAACTTTACAGGGGTATTGCTGGACCTATCTCCAAAATAGACAGAGCATTTTTGACAGCTCCTTTAGTGTTTCACCTAAAACCCAGTGTAGATTTACTACATCCCTGTCATGAAAACCACCAGTTACCAGTTATGAATGAGTTAATCTACATAATGGTTCCATATTCACAATCATTACTTTGCCGTGATTGTGAGACTATTACCAAGACTCTCTCCAACCTCCCTTCAACCTCCATCAGCTACATGGGGAGAAGGAGGTCCACTCAGCAGGTGAGATGATGCCGAGGTTTGGGGCGGGGGTTGACCAGGAGAGATTATGAGGGGGGAAATACATGTGCTGACCCTGTAATATATTGCCTATGGATCTGGCCCATTCCTGCCCCCAACACTCACCTGGGCTGTAAACTCTCTGTGAAGGCCCCTGTCAATGACTCTAAGGGTGGAAATGGGGTACTTGGCTTCACTCACATAGCTAAGCATTTCCTTCCAAAGTCACAAGCTGTGGTGGGGGCTTTCAGAGAGAATGGCAGTAGTGGTGGCAGGTAAGGGGTGCACAGCTGTTGGGTCTACTGGCAGTCACATCAGAGTTTTTCCAATACTGTGTCCTTTTAGACTGTGATAAGGACGAGGTGGGCTGTCACCAGGCTGAATACACTGAGTCGGTATCTAGTCTGCCCAGTCCTGGCCCAGGGCTGTTGGTTTGCATTGTCTAAACAGGACAATGCCAGACCAGAGGGAAGATCCTCCAAATCGTTGCTGCGGCAACCACATGGCCACAACAATGATCCAGTGCAAAAAGGAGCTGTGAAATGCAGTTACTTTTGGTGATACTGCCAAGGCGCCATTAGCGCCCTGCAGCATCGTGGTGATGTGTCTTGTGCGCTGCACTGTTTGGACGCATTGCACAAGACACGGCATTGGTACGCGCACTGTGTAAACGCACGTGCACCAAAATGGCATTGCCAGCACGTACTAGGGCTTGGGAACATGCGGTTGCTGCATGCTCCCAAACCCTAGAATCGGCACCAGCACACCACTTCCCACCTGTTTGTACCGGGCCTAAGTATAGAATACTGGCCACTGTTTCCTGCACAGAAAGTTCTGTTCTCAAGGATTCTAATGATAGCCTAAGTTATATATTTATCCTCAGTGTGTATGTCTTTTAAAAACCACTAAAAATAAAATTCATGGGAGGCTGAATTGTTTTAAGAAAGAGATTAATATGTTAGTGCTGACACGGGGGCGGGGGGGGGGGGGGAATGGATGCAGCAAACCAAACCAAATGATGCATAAATTACTTTTTCTAGGAAAGGAGAAATAAAATTCATAATGGAAAGAGAATTAAGTAAAATCTTGTAAGTTATGTGGATATCAAAAGATCTTTTTTTTAAAAAAGGAAAAGAAAGAAAAGCCTTTCCTTCATATTCAATGCATGATCTTCCACTGCTTAATTATGAAGGTGGTTCTATTGATATTCTTTGGCAAGTCCAAACCATTTTTCTGTGTTTGAGTCTGAAAAGACAAATCTGCCTGGTTTGTAATGGTGGACATTAAGGGAAATCTGCTTGTGTGCCATATTCATTTATCATTAATTGTAATAGAGTTTTTTTTTTTAAAAAATTACTCAGAATGTTGGTTTTAGCTGACATGGAGCCAGCTTAGTTGGAAACACTTCGGCCGTTAGGCTTCTGTCTACTAGAGGAAAAAGAGAGTTGGCAATCATATATAGTAGCACATGCCAATTCCACCACTGCCACCTCCCTTGCAAGTGGGTGAAAGTCATTTACAGACAGGGCCACAATTAAATTGAATAAAGTAGCCACCTCAGGCAGATGATTTTGATCATTCCTCCTTTACATTTTTCCATTACTCATGTGGCATAAAAATAAAACTAGAAATCCTAATTAAAATGATTCTAGCAAAAAGACCAAACAGCATTTAGGGATGTGGCAGGTAGTTGAAATCTGATGGCTACAAATGCTTCCCAAAAAGAGTACTGGCAAGAATAAATTCAGCAAAACCAATAGTGAGACACACATGCATATTGATTAACTCTTTCACATATGTTATTTTCCCAAAAAATAGCTTGATTTGGTTCAAGAAACTATGTAAACTTTCTTGGTCATAACAGTCTACACTTGCTGAAGCTGAAGATTATTTTGATGTTGTGAGCTGAAATGAAATTGCAGTGGTGGTGACTGGCCTTATAAAATGGGCAGAGTGTATAGAGGGAAATGGGAAGTGTACATGGGGTTGTTAGCATTTTCACTGTGCTTTAGGTACATTTGTCCCAAGTTCAGAAAAATACAGGGGGCAAAACGCCCCCCCTCTTTGCTGCGCAGCTCTAGGCGGCTCCTTTTTGTGCCATCATAAGGGCAACGATGCAACTCTATGATGGCGCTTCTGCTGATAGGCATCTGTATGCGGTACCAGAGCTGCGCAGCTGTGGCACCCACTGTGTGGATGGACGCACACACCTGTGACATCACTAGGGTTGGGTGCATCTGGACGCCCAGCCCTATCGAGCCCTAATATCGCCACAATGTGCCCATCTGTACCGGGCCATAGTGAACTTTGGCCTGCATTCACTCAAGCAAAATTGGGAACATGTTACAACAAAGAGTTTAGGACTCAGAAAGTTAAAGGTCTGAAATAGCCAATGGGAAAAAAATCTCATTTTTATTTATAATGCATGTTTATTCATGGAAGAACCTTAAAGGCTGATTTGGCTGAGCCTATGAACTGGGCTAAAAGCTTTGTGGTTTCTGTCTTGATTTTGAGCTTCTAGTTTAGCCCAGGTTAGCTGACTCAAACTTCACGAAAAACATGGTGCAGGGGAGCTAAAGTGGGGGGCATGATTCTTCTCCCCCCCCTCTTTTGTTTAACATTTAAAATTCGTTAGATAAGGTTGGTTGGTAGACACTTTAAATATCACTAGTCATCAAAAGTATTTCAGTTTTGTACTGTACGTCACACCTTCTATAGTTTTTGAAGGGCAAACAGTTTTTGACAAAATATCAAGTGAGAAAGGTGAGTCAGTGTTTTCAGGATTGTACCACACAGCTTGCAGAGCTCTTAAGATACTGCATTGCTGAGGTTCATTACAAAGGTAAACTAGGTGAGATTTTTCAACTACATGGAAGTTTATATAAAGTAGGTAGCAGATACGTTTGGAATTTGATTAAGGATTCTGGTTTGGGATTATCAGGGGCCCTGCTATTTGCAATGGTGGGGGGATTTCCATTCACACTAATAGGTATTTTCACAATTACTAATGCTTAGCTTAGCACTCTCATACAAATGTTGCCTTGTAGGGACATGGATACCTTGGTTTGTATCTTATCATACTGCCCTGGAAGCGTGGAAAGGAACTGTGCTACAGTGGCTGAAATGCTGATGTTGTCATGTAAGATGAAGGCTTGTGAAATTTTGGCGGGATAAAAACCGCTGCTTTGCGGCGCTCCCCCACCGGCGCCATTTGCACCGCACGGGAGCTGCAGCAGCCAAACCGCGCGACTCCCACATGGAGCAAAAAAGAAGCTCCATTTCGGAGCTTCTTTCTGCGGCGCCTCTATGACGTTGCGAGGTGCCGCAGGCGCATTCGCGACGTCATAGGCGCCGCGACACGTCTGGATGCTATGCGTCCAGTACGTAAAGATAGCGGCGCCCATGTGGAAGGGGCGCCGCCATCTTGTACGTATTGTATATGTACTAGGATTAGGGGGTGAGGAAGCACCGCTCCTTCCTAACCCTAGTACGTATACAATACGTACTATATGGCGGTGTGTATCCCGCCTTTGACAGTGTTTGGAAAGCTGGTACATGAAGCAGAAGTGACCTAGTGAATGCTAGCCTTGTATATGCAGGTAACTATTGAATTGGGGGGGTGGTATTGAAAATTGTGATTAATTGTCTGCTGTCTTAAAGAACACAAAGACTGTACCATATGCTTTGTCTGTGTGTCTGCAACAATACAAAATGACCAAAGCTATCACTTTTCTAAAAACGAAACGTTTACATACTTGCCATAACACAGGCATGAAATATAACGAAATGTGTTGCAATCTTTTAATATGGCAGACAGTGACTCATGATAAAGAGTACAGCACAGTGTTTTCTCATGAACAAATTAGCAACTTGTATTTCCTGGCAACTCAAAAATGGCTGCATGAGTTGGCTCTCTCCTTAGCTTTGGGACGCCTTCAGGGACAAAGATCTGTCATCTTCAATTAAAAATTCTATTACCTGTTCTGGGCCCTTAGAGATAGGACAAGCAATAAACCTGGATAAAAATTACTGAATGTTCTCTGACCTTCCCTAGACCCAAGTCCACTAATTTAGATAGGAGATGTTCCTGCTGTGAAGACAAGGCAAATGAGGAAAAGGGATTTAAAGCTGTGTAGCCAGTTAACTTCCAGCACTGAGCATCTTTCAGGATGACTCGCTTTTAGAATTAGAGCTAATGGCTGTAGCTTGAAAAGGGCAGTTGACTGTAACAGTTTTGGAACAAGATTAATGCTGAACTAACCCCAGGAAGTTCAGGAAAAAAGGAGGTGTGCAAAAGCATGCAGGATTGGGTGCTATCTGCCAGCCAATTATCCAAGTGTCATTAGACACAGGGCTAGCATAATAAACCTCCTACTTCCAGTTCATAAAATCACCAGCATTTACATGAGAAGAGCAAAGGCCAATGTGATGACAAAGTAAAGTACTTGTAAAAGAATGTAGGGCGTATAAATGCAATCCTGGTTTTAGGGTTGAGTTGGAATTTAGCACAAGGCATTTGCATGGAAAACAATGTTGACATTTTCCCCTTTCTCTCCCCCCACCCCAAACAGAAACTTTTCAGATTTTATTCTAAATATTCTCCATCGTTTTTATATGGAGTGGCCATCTTCTTGCCCTCAGTAATGGCCCAGAATGAGAGGCGTTTCAGGAGATAATACAAAATGGCAGCCAGGATGTCAAATACAGCAGGCATAGAAAGAAAAAAGAATGAAATGGCATTGATGCCACTGCTAATGGAAAGAAAGTCTTGGAGAATTTCTCCTGCCTCTGGGAAAAAAAACTTGGTGAAATTGGCTCTGCTCCTCACCCCATTCAATTTCCTTTCCCACCAAAAGGATGAAGAGTTTTGAGCAGCCATTTTCACATAGTTTTCATTTCTGTTCCCTTTCACAGTGATAAGTCACAAGTTTTTTCCTGAGATAATTTGGCAGTGGGCTTGAGTTTTAGTCACATAGTCCTATACATGTCTACTCAGAAATAACAGTTTTGGGTCTAGAGGGAGCTGTTCCTGGATAAACATTTACAGAGAGATTAGACAATGTGTTGCCCTCCAGATGTTAGGCTGCAATTCCCTCATACTTTCCGCCAGCAAGTAAAGTTCTTTTTATTTAAGGAAGCTTTTCGTTTTTAGTGTGTTGTGATAAACAAGGCTTTTAATGGGGGGGGGGATGTAGTATTTTTATTTTATTTATTTTAAGAATCTTTTGATGGTATTTTAAACTTGTTTTGAATACTGTTTTTAACTTGTGGTTTTAAAAATAGAAATTTAACAATTGTATTTTAACATTTGTAGTAAGAAGTGTTGTTTTTAATTGTCCTGTGCTTTTAAAACATTAGATGCCATCTTTGATCCTATATTGGGAAAAATGTGGGATATAAAATAGCTAAATAAGTAAAATAAATACTAGCTAGTGTGCTCAGTTCAGCAACATCTGGAGGACATTATTTGCCAATCATAGGATCACTGTCTAACTGAGATCAGTATGTAGCGAGATCTTGTAGCACCTTTGAAACTAACTGAAAGATAGAAGTTGATAGCATGAGCTTTTGTAGACTTAAGTCTACTGAGGACTTAAGCTCATGCTGCCAACTTTCTTTCAGTTAGTCTTAAAGATGCTACAAGATCTCTCTACATACTGCATCCACAGACTAACATGGCTATATATGCCACTGCACCCTCTCCCTATGACACCGCTGCATTATATCAGAGCTTTTTAAAAAGTTAGGTTTTGGACTTCAGCTTCCAGAATCCATTATGGCCAGATGCCCACTTTATCTCCCAGAATCCCCACACAAACAAAGCCAATTTGTAGAATTCAGAGATTTGTAATCTTTTCCAATATCATTTTCTAACAAATGTCTGAAAGGGGGCTACATTCGTTTTAAAGTGCTCTAAAGCATAGATAAGAGATACTTGATGATAATGTCTTATCGAGAAAATGTGCTTTAGGATTCTTTGCTGCCTCAGAAGGATAGTTTTGCCAGGAAGCCATTATTCTTGGGGGGGAGAGAGAGAGAGAGAATGAGGCTAATCTGACATTTGGGTTGTCTTTGCCAACATCTTATCTGTCCTCAGTTAAGAAAAGATTGATCATGTATCCTCAACATGTGTCATGAACCAATTTATCAGAGGAAGAACCTCTCTTCCCCACTCCCACATAATTTAGCTTCTTCTGTTTCACAGATGAGCTGAGCAACTGAAAGGTAGAGACATAACCAGCCCTTGGAGGCACCCTGTTTTGCTGGCTCTACCATTAGAGAGAGTGAGGCAACACCCTTAGGAAGCTGATTTAGGGTATTATGATAGAATAGGAGCTTATTGCGTAGCTTAATAATCAGTTATACCTCTATCTGGCTTAAGTCTTAATTCGAGCTGCATCTTGATCTTATTGGAAGGTTTTTGCTGCCAAATCTGCTGCCTGAATACATCCCGGGTGCATCCCTGCTTTCGGGAGCACTCTGGCAGCCATTTTCTTAAACCAGAAAACTCCAAGATCTGAAAAGAGCTGTCAGGAGTGCTCCTGGAAGTGGGGTGCACCCAGGATGTATTCGGGTGGCAGATTTGGTGAGAAAAACCTTCTGATAAGATTAGGATGCAGCCTGAATTAAGACTTAAGATGGATAGAGGTAAAATGGATTATTAAACCATGCAATAAGCTCAAATAGTTATTTAATACTCTGTGATTGTATTCTTACAGCCATGGAAAGAGACACGGAATTTTTTCCTCCATGTGTCAAAGTAACTTGACTGTAGGATACTGTACATCTTGACTTCAGAGAAGCAGATGCTATTTTTTTGCTCTACCTCAGGCACGAAATGTTATATACAAAATACAACTAGGAAGAGGTTTTTTGTAGGTTTATAAAAATGAGTTGGTTTTGGTACTGAGCCAACCTACTCCCTCCCCATGCTTGCGAAATGCGTATTTTACAGATAAAATAAATATTTCAGGGTAAAACATGTTAAAATGTATTTTGTTAAATATCTATCTAAATACATAGCTATAAAGCTGCTTCGAGTCACTTTGGATGCTATTGAAATGACACACACATCTTAAGGGGCCAGAAGCTGCACCAAAGCTGCACTTTAGTCCTTAGGAGTGGAGTGTGCCTTTGGCACGACTTCCAGCCTCTTAGGTCTCCTGCAGCATTTAAACAGCATATATCCAAAGTGACTTGAAGCAGCTGTTCAGGCCCTACACATAGGCCTTTAAAAATAGCACTTACTGTAGAAAGAGGACAGCAATTTATTGGAAAAGCTTTGGAAGAATTGTGAAGTTGAAGGCTTTCATGGCCGATATCCATAGTTTTTTGTGGGTTTTTCGGGCTATGTAGCCATGTTCTAGAAGAGTTTCTTCCTGATGTTTCACCAGCATCTGTGGCTGGCATCTTCAGAGAAGAAAAACCCACAAAAAACTTTGGGAGAATTCTCAGATTAGTTAAAATGAATATTCCTCTGCTAACATCAGTTGGAAGGAACTATGGGAAATAATCAGTCTTTATAGTTTTCTAATTAAACAGCTGTGGTTCATGTAAACTCTCCTATAAGAAAGGTTTGGAAATCTAGCAAGATCATTGGAGACCTTTGTATCCAACTTCTGTTGCGGGCATGACCCGCAGTCAATAGTGGCTCCCAACCAACCCTTTGTGTGATTTACATAATGGAGAGACACTGCTGGCATTGGCCCATATATATACACCAGTGGTTTTAGGACAGACCAAAAGCATACAGCTTACTGATTTTAGGGCTGTTTAACAATGTGGGATTCAGATGTTTCCATGAAACCATTTAGTTCCTGTGAGGTTTCTTTGGCACTGCTATCTGTAGCTGTGAATCACTAAATATCAATCACCAAGAAATGACTGGATGAGATCAGTTGTGCATTGTAATGTTAGAAAATGACTTCCACCAAGTGTATTGTCTTTGGTCGCCTCTTTTTCCCCTCTCTGTGAAAGAAACCTTCCTGGGGAGCCACCTCTGCTGTTCAGTTTCTTTCCACAAGGAGAAGAAACAGTAATTTGTAAATATATTACATCTCTGCTGGATGGAAGGAGAGTTCTAAAACTAACTGGCTAGCATTTCCCCTATAATTATAGATAAATCAGGTCTGGGACCCTTAAAAGATAATATCTGCTAAGAAGATGCATTTTTTACCTTTGCTGGATTTTCACTTCTTTTCTTCTCTGTTTTTGGTGGCTTCTCCATAAAGAATTTTGAATTTTGATATTCTTTTATTGCAAGCATAGGGGAGGGGGGTGTTTGCATGAATTAAAAGGCACACACTGAACCCCCTACTGACTTAGCCTAGTTGTTCAAAGTGAAGAGCAATTGTTCAAGAGCTCACCAGACATGCTGACTAACTTTAAATAACATGCTGTTTCAGATATACTGCTTGCAATAAGCATGAATATCAGGCAGCACGTTAAAGAAAAAATAATCAATTTGAAGTTGCAGTACAAGGCCAGCAGGATAGCTTCAGACATTTATTCCTTTTTTTAAAAAGTTGCTGCAACGAAATGTTAAATTCATAGCTAGGGACCTTCATCCGTTGCCGGCTTTGAAAATCCATTGGCAGTAGCTGCTCCATTTTAAGTTTAGCAGTGCTCTGGGTTGATAAGCTTCAAACCATGCAGCTATAAAGGTGCTTGGGAAAGTGCGAGTTCTCTGCCTCTTGCTTGCCACCTTGTTAATAGTAGCTTTCCTGAAGCTCTCATAAATGATAGGATTCTAGTTTCTGGATAGTGTGCCACTGCTCCATAAAAAGTGTGTATTTTTTATTTTGAAAAGTTTATCAGTGAGGCACAGGGACTGATAACAGCTGGGAATTTCAACTGACCAGAAGGCAGTGAGCCATATTAAAACTTCAGTTCTACTAATAGGAAAAGAAGGCGTTGTTAAGTTAACCTTGAACAATTATGAATGTGAGAGCAGAGTAGTAAAAAATCATACAGTCAAAGAGGTGTATATTGTCTTCACCTGTGAGATAAATGTGTTACTGCAGCTAACAGCCAATGCTGAAAAGTGTGTCACATCGGTTTAGCGCTATTTCATTGTATGGCTAACAGGAACATTGCCAGATAGATTTCATTAGCAGTTGTATAGATACAGCTGATTTTCTCTCCTGTGTGAAATGTCCTTGACACATATTGTAGTCAGGTGACAGAAAACATTGCTTCTGCAAAGGTAACGACTGCAGGAATCATGGGCAAAATTAATCTTGAAAGCATAGTCTATCATGACATATCCAGTCCAATTAATTTATTATCCCTATGCTTCTATTGAAAATTTACATGCAGGTAGTGATTTCACAGAGACAAAAAGCAGAAGCTTTGAAAAGTCATAGAAAAGCTATACTTTTCATAGTGTATATGCTAAGCTGTGCCAGCTTTCTGCATCTGATGCCTTCCAGATGTTTTGGGTTACAGGTCTTGCAGGTCCCTGAGAACATGGGCAGGGGCAAATAATTATGGGGGCTGAAATCCAAAACATCTGGAGGGTATCTGATTGGAGAAGGCTGATCTATGGAGATGTTAGAGCTACCACACACATTTTCCATGGCCTGATGGCAATATGCTTCTCACTCACCTTTCCTCTCTGGGTTTTCCTTCTCCTACTGCATTTCATTCTTGGTTTTAATCCAAAGGCCCCTGTCATTCCAAACTGGTCATTTAATTTTGGTTAGCAAACCAGAATGGCAAGTCCAGGCTTTTCTATTAGTATTTGGACAGAGGACCTTGGTTCATGCATAATGAGAACTCTGCCATAATGCAAATTAGGAACTAAGCATTACAGTCAGCACATAATGAGGAAAAGAGTGGGAAAGGACAAGGAATGAGTATATGGCTACAACACTTGCCAATACAGTCATAAATCATGGTTTAAGAAGCCACAGACTAACGTCAAACAAGGACTAGGCAGAAGGGGGGAGAGTCAGAAAAACGTTGAAGAAATTTTCAGAGGCTGGAAAAGTTACTTTTGGACTATGGCTCTCAGACTTCCCAGAAGTCATGGTGGCTGAGGGATTCTTAAAGCGGTATTCCAAAATATCTTTCCAAACTTTGGTAATAGTGTAGTGTTTTCATGCTGTTCTACAGAACCAGTAAGAGTGCATAAACAATCTAAAAAACTTTTTGGAATGGCAGTTGTTTTAAGGTCATTGATACTGTAATATGATGAGGTCCAAATTTATGCTCACCCTCCTCTGATATAGTCCAAGGGATCTAGATATATCCCTGTCACATTGCACCCCTACAGACATGTTACAATACAATACAATACAATTTATTGAGTAGCCCAAGGGCCGTTTCAAAATACTAGTAACATAATAAAAAGCAGTATCACACAGCTATATATAAAATGTAAATACAGTGCACTAGGTGCAATAAACCTCCTACAGACATGTAATTTTCACTCATTGAATCAACACCGAAGGAAACCACACTAGTCTCTTCCCCACTGTCCCCAGTTTCATTTTCCTATTGGCGAAGAGCAACGAGTCAAATAGAGATCCTCTCCTTTCAATAGATGCTCTCTACTTGATTTGCATCCCTGATTTTCCCAAATTCAGCCACATGTAGAGAGCCCTTGATATGATAGCCCTATTTAAATACTTGAAGGGATGTCATATTGAGGAGGGAGCAAGCTTGTTTTCTGCTGCTCCAGAGACTAGGACCCGGAGCAATGGATGCAAGCTGCAGGAAAAGAGATTCCAGCTCAACATTAGGAGGAATTTCCTGACAGTAAGGGCTGTTCGACAGTGGAACACACTCCCTCAGAGTGTAGTGGAGTCTTCCTCCTTGGAGTCTCAAACAGAGGCTGGATGGCCATCTGTCGACGATGCTTTGATCTGGATTTCCTGCATGGCAGGGGGTTGGACTGGATGGCCCTTGCGGTCTCTTCCAACTCTATGATTCTATGATTCTATGATTCTATGAAAGCAGAGATTCTGCTTCTTCAGATTCATTGCCACTTGCATGTACTGGGCAACATAAATAGTGGTAGGAGCAGCAAGCTGATGTCTAAAGTAACTGTTGTATAGAGCTTATGTGATGTTTGGGGGTGGCACATGCCCAGGCTCTCCCAGTGCTTTGCCAACCATTATTTGTATCCCTTCCTGATACCCATATTCAAGCAGTTCCATTAAAAGTGGGAGAACAGCATGGTGGAAAAACTGAGCTGAAAGTGAAGTAGAAAAGGTAAATCCTTATTAGAAATGAGGTAATCTTTTTGCCAAGAAAACATCAGTGGAATCTCTTAGCCATAGAAGATGAAAAATATATATGTGAGGTACTCTGTCCTGTTCTGGAGTACCATCAGACTTTTTGTCAGCTTACTTCTGTTGAATACTGGACCCTTATCTATAGTATTCTCACCTCTGCTCTCTCTCTCTCTCACTCTCTCTCTCATCACTTTGTCAGCATTCAGTTTAGGATAACATAGACTTGCTTGTCATAATGTTGAATTGGAATGCTGGGATAAGGAGCCATGAGTTGACGGGAATAAGTCATACCAGTTCTGCTATCTGCTTTATTTGTCAGGAACTCTGAGAGTTATAGTTGGAAACATGAGGTTGGAGTAGGATCCTCCATGTCTAAATTTCCCAAATGCAAGATCTCCACCATAATTAATACAGCACTTTTCATCAAGGTTATATATATAAATTTGGGGATTATGCAGTTTGAGACCAGATCCTTTGGGAGATGCATTTTTATGGACAAATTGGGTCTGCTGCAAGGAATGTTCTTAAGCTTTACACTGTCCGAAGATGTTAGAATATGCTAAGACAGCATTACAAAATTTAATCTCGATGTTGCTGTCACAGTTAAACATATCTCACCTACCAGATTGTAGGATGGTCATATATTATGAGATGCAGTTTATGTCCCCAAACCCATCTTTTAAATATATCTATCCAACAGCTTGAAACTGGCAAGCCTCCACACTGCTAATGAAGTTGTTCTCCACTGGGACAGGTAGAAAAGTTTTTGACTAAAGAACTTTTAAAGCACAAGTACACATCTCAGGCTATAAAGAGAAAGCATTTTTAGCTTGGCTGCTTGTTGTAATGTCCCATGAGCTTCAAGAAGAGTCCAATTATCTGAGAAAACAGAGATGACCTTGTAACTAATGGGATTATTTTCAACTTTCTTAGTGAGTTCTTTCAGCACCTTTCAAATGCAGAAGCAGGGAGTGGTAGAACAGGAGCAATTGGGCAGATGCAATAGAAATGGCCTATTTGCCTAAAATGATCTGCAGTTCCAAAAGGAAATAAATAACAGCTGTGATTGTGGGACAACCAAAACTGAAAATTCAACCAACATGGCTAATTTTTCAGGACCGAGCAATTTCCACTACAATGAAGCTTTTGTACTAGGACTGGGAGTGAAAGAAGGGTGTAGTGTGGGGAAACAGTTTCCTATATAGCATTCTTAGTGTACAGAGACCTATATGGTGAGCATTTCCTAGTTGGTAAAGTGGGTTTCTCACATAGATTAATTGGTGCCAACTGAGCAAAGCTCTAGCTATTAATGATTTTGCAGATGCCTGATTTGGCCTGCCAGTTACTTCCTCTCTTCTGAGATAACAATGCCTCTGGCTGTCTCAGAGGGAAAAAATGTGCTCTCCCTCTCCATAGCTAGCCAGGCTGAGGCCTCCTTTTACAGAAAACTCATTTGTTTCCTAGTCTGCATTTTCCATGACAACTTTGAGATCTAGGAAGAAACCTATATAAAAGTTTAACAGCAGCACATTGTACTCACTCCGGGGGAAGGAGGTCCAGAGAATGGCCACCCTGTGGAGTACTGCCCTAGTGCATCCAGAGCAAGGAATTTGGTAGGGTGGTAAAACTACCTTACCAGAGCTTGCAGCCCAGCATTTAGAGTCCTCAAGGTCAAGCAAGTCAGGGTCAGCTGGAGAAAGCACTCAGTCAAGCCATCAAATTCAAAAGTGTTTTGGTGGCAAAGTCAGCAGGGTTCAGAGGTTTTGGAATCACACAAACCAAGAGTCAAGAATAAAACAGGTAGCAACTTCCAGCAACAACCTTCTAGAGGTGAGCTGGGATATTTATGTTCTAGTAGGCTCCCACAGCTATTGCCTGATTTCAGCATGCTTTATAAAAATATGCTCTGACTAATGTAAGCCTTCCCTTTCTTGTCTGTGTTCACTTTTGGTAGGTATTGCCTAGTTTGTATCTGTGTCTTGCGGGGTATCCCCGCTTGTCTCCTGAATGGGCAATTACTTCTGCTCTGCCCCTGCATCCTGAGAGCTAGGTCTGCCACTCTCATCATCTGCCTTGTTGTCTGTGTCATAGTGCAGACCAGGGATCTTGGAAAGTGGTATGACAGAAGAACTCCATTGGTTCAGGAACAAGTTCAGCCTGTCAATATCTGTGAGAAATGGTTCGCCCCATTAGACTCTCTTTATTTTTTTGATACAGACACAGAAATGAGACAAATTTAAAAAGGTGGTTGCCAAGGATTTAAATGTTATATGAACCATAAGATGTGTGGTGAGTACAGAGCATATTTTTATATGCAGTTATTTAAATATTATGGATTTTTTTTAAAAAAAATTAGTTAATAAAAAACTCTCTTAACTTTTTTGTGGGTTGGCATAAAGAGTGGGAACAGCAAACTGTGACTGCTAAAAGATATCCTGTAAGAATGTTTAACTTTACCCAGACCTTGAGGCACTTAAGTATGTTTGATATCACTGTGATTTGTTGAAGTATTTTCAGGAGTCCTAGTTAAGTGCCTATATTCAGGCCTCCAATGTTAACACAGCTGGGCAGCAAAAGTGGACCCCACCCCCTGCAGTTATGATGTAGTAGAGTTTTATTCAAGCAGTACATGTACATATGTTCCAGTTCAATCCAGGTTGACAGCAGGAACATCTTATGATTGTTCATGGTTTGTCTTTTATCTTCTATTCCTTGAGCCATATTGCTGCTTTATTTACCAAACTGAAGTTGTAGGTTGGTTCTTCAAGACAGGGATCTGGCTTCAAATATACTGTAAGCAGTGCTGCTCAAACTGGTGGTCCTTTGACTGGTGTTGGTCTGCGAGCCATTAGCTGCTAGTCCATGGAATTGGAGAGTTTCCAAGAAAGAAAGAAATAAGTATAATTGCTGGGCACAAATATGATGCTAGTTTTTGGCATACCTGAAAAAATTGCCAGGACTTCATGTCAGATGGCCTGAGAAGCACTGCTGGAAGCTCACACATAAACAGACTCACACACTAAATTATTTAAGGTCACTGACTCACTTTGCAATGCTTATTGGAAACAAATTTGACAATTATACAGATGAAATAAAATAATAGGCACATGTGAAAGAGATGCATCAATCAGTTTCCTTCTGTGCTGAATTCTTATCATTTGTTGCTCTTCTCCCATAGTTATAATGAGTACAATTGAAGTCAGGGACATAATCTGATTTTTGAGAAGTACCATAACATCATTAGCAGTCAGACCTATGTTGTTAGAATTCAAGTATATAATTGGATAGTGTAGCAAATGATTAGGATAGCCTCAAGTGTTTATTGTTCAGATCCCACATTGTTTAAGAGAACCAGTTCCTGTACCTTTAACAAGAGCTTCAATTTAACCAGTGATTCATGATAATAATAATAAAAAACCCTGCACATGTTTAACCTGCTTATTTTATGTTGTCAGGGTGATCTGACAGGTAAAGTTGTATGAGCAGGAACTAGGCCAGCCATTCTGTTGTGGAGATAGGAATGGGCTAAATCATGTTGTATATTTGAACAGGATTTGGTATAGGCAGAATGGCTCAATCAAGTTGGAACCACTTTAAGAAAATAAAAGTGATTCCTACGTAATAATAAAAATGATATTTTTGTTGAGTAAAAAGCTATCATTAAGTAGAATAGTCACTAATGTATGCCCCTACAATATCAATCAATAATTCCTATGGTTGGAAAATATGGAATTTCATTCAGCAGCCTGGAGCTTCAGTATGACAAAGTTCATTAATTAATGCCAGGAAATTGTAATGAAAGGTTTACTAGTATTTTGAGACTACAGAGTGGGGCAATCATCTCTCTCTCTCTCTATCTCTCTCTCTCTCTCTCTCTCTCTCTATATATATATATATATATTACTTATAAATAAGGGATACAGTGGCTTAGCGGTTAAGATGCCAATTCTGACGATCACAAGATCAGAAGTTTGGCAGTTCAAGGCCCAAGTGCCATGGGACGGAGTGAACTCTAATCACTGATACCAGTTTCTGCCAAACTAGCAGTTCAAAAGCATGCAAATGCAACCTTCAGTGGGAAGGTAAAAGGGTTTTGTGCAGTCATGCTGGCCACATGACCATGGAGTCGTCTTTGGACAATTTTGGCTCTTCGGCTTAGTAACAGATGAGCACTGCCCCCTACAGTTAGTTATGACTAGACATCCATGTCAAGGAAAAACCTTTTACTTATACATAATACCTTCTTGCCACAGACTCTTGTTAATATATTAGAATTGATTCGCTGGTTTTCTCACCCATGGGTGCAAACAGAATAACCTTTGAACTCCTTTTCAACTCCCTTTCTTTTCAAGAGTGGTGCTTTATTTTTAAGCACAAAATATACAGAATTTGACATTAACTGATCTACAAAGCTAGTAAGAACTTCTATCACAATGCCACCATAGATGTTAACCCCCTCCCCCTGTTTTGGGGTGTCAGGAGGGAAGGAGCCAGAAAACTTTGAGGCTTTTGTGTTTGTAAATCCCTGATCTTCTCTTAGAGTAAATCACACAGCTCGACTCCATCATTAAGTGCAGCCTGAGTAAATGCAAGAGTGTCCCTGCAGTGTTAGGCATATCAATGGCAGAAGCTCCTTACTGTGAGAGGCCTGACCCTGGACACTTTCATTTGGCACCATGCTGTCATCCTTATGATTTTCCTGCTTCCTTTTTTCTCCTTTACTTAATTTTTCATCACCTTTTGCATTATTTATTCTACTAGATTGTAGGACTGTGTGAAGAAATATCCCATTGTTAGAATGATGAAAAAATTGAGATTAATAAAATGGGTTATTAAAATAAGTTGCTTCTAATTATTAAAGAGAGAAATGAGTACCTAGGGTATAATGTGAGTAAGGGTAGCTGAAGATGCAAAGTTCCTTGATAATGCAAGATCTGATATTGCATAAAGCTAATTCTGGAACACTGCTATTCTCAGAGCTGGTTCCATACTTGGTGGTACTGTAATGTGCTTGTCTAAACTGTTGTAATTGTGCAAATCACAGTAGTTTCATGAGCAGCCTCCACATAGAGGAGGAGTTGTTGTTACATTTCCCACTGTATCCCCAGGCTGTGACTCAAGGTGGTTTGCAAAGGTAAAAACAGATATGGCTAAACACCCACCCACTTACACATCATACACAATTAAAAATAACACTAAAGTAAAAGTTTACAGTATGACAGTTCCAAAGGAAACAACAAATGACTGTATGTACAACACTGTGTAAATTTACAGTGCTATATAAATAAAGCTTAATACTACTAATAATATTGAACTGTACAACCTTTCTGAAAGGCCCTTTCCCATTTTCCACATAATAAGCCTGGCAAAACAAAAAGGACTTAAAATGCCTATGGGGGGTGGGGAAACAAAAAAAAAGGGGGGGTGCCTTTGGATAACCTGGACCCAAGTGGTATAAGGTATCTTTTATGCATCTGTGAACCAAAATTAATGATGAATTGTCTAGGCCAGACTTCTCAAACTCTCAGGTTTGGTAGACCTGCAATCCCCCCCCCTTCAATATGCCAAGGGCCAGCACCATTTTTTCCATTTATTTCTGAATTCACATATTTTCCTGAAAACCAACTGGGAAGTAACAGCTGACACCTTGAGAAATGATTGTGGACCACTACTTTGCATAGCACTAACTTCTTCAATGCCTGATGTTATTAGCAGCACAACAGATCTAAAAAGGTCAAAGCCATGGTTTGTTTGCTCCATATTCCAACACAAGGCCAAAGTCATCTTCTCTCCATTCCCCTCAGTACATAAATTATCACTAGTTTAAAAAAAATAAAGTTTTTTAAAATTTCATTGTATGTTTTCTTAACTGCTGCCATTTTTTAGGCCTGTTGATTTTGAAGGTGCTTGTGGATATATTTTAAGAATGTGACTTTTTAATTTGTGTTATTGTGTTCAATAACTTTTTAAAAGCATACAGTCTGATTCCAAATGAGAGCCCTTGCTGCACTGCAATTACTGCTGAAGTCCTGAATTTGAAATTTGCTTAACTTGATAGCACTAACTTATGAACTCCGTTGAGTTTCTTCAAGATTCTTGATGGTATAAACTTGTCCTACTTTGTTTAGTATCACAAGAGAACACAGTAATAGCATTTGGTAGGAAATTTGATTGCATTGCAATGTTATTTCATTACTGATGAACAATAACCATTTTTGTCAGAGCCCCTATGTTCCTCCTGCTGAGGATCTGCAGAATGATGAATTTTGAAATAACAATGTAAATCTGACCTCTTGATTCCAGCAATAATGTCAACCATTGTTTGGTAAGATGAAAACAACCTTTTGATTTCCTCAGAATGGTTTAGGTAGTCTAATGTCATATTTTCCAAATTCAATTCATTTAATAATTCCAAATGACACCATAGTCCTAATAACAAGAGTAGCAGACAACCTGACATTTGAGGGTATGCCTAATCAAGCATATTTCTTTTCCATTTAAACAACTAAAACAATCAGAAGAAAGATCATCCATTATTCTCCAAAGGTTCATGGGGCAGAAGAGCCAAACCTTTCTTTAACCAAGAAAGGAGGTGAAATAATAACAGGAGATGAAGGAGGAGGAACTTTATTATATTCTTTGATAATTACTCTGTGGTCCAGGCAACTTCAAACAAATCCTACTTCATTCTGTATAAGAAATTAAGAAATAGGAATTACGTCTATTGAAAAAAAATGAATGTAGGAAAAATAAAACCACTAGACTCATTTGCACAGATCAACAGACTCATATACTGAAAGTTCACCTATTATTCTGTAAAGTTCATGGCTCTAGAAAATGGAGCTGACCCTTTCATTGTTTAGCAAAAAAAAACAAAAAACAAACCCAATACCAGTAATGGGAGAAAGACAGAAGGACTTTGTTTTAGTAATACCACTTAGCATCTTGTAGGGGAGAAAACTGCACAGAAGCAACTGATATATTATTTTATTTTTAAATTAATTAATTAATAAATTAAATCAGATTTTTGAAATGAATGGTAGTGAATTTGGGTAGTTACTTTTAAGAAGAATAAACTTTTTTGGACTGGATTGCCCTTGTGGTCTTTTCCAACTCTATGATTCTATGAAACATAATGACATTCAGTTACCAACCTTAACACAGTAGGAGTAGTAGCAGGATCAGGAGCAGGATGCTCTGGATCCCAAAGTCACAATGGCCCCATATAGATAGGCCAAAATAAAGCTGCTTCAGGTCACCTTGGAGGTATGCTGTTTAAATGGTGCATGCATCCTAAGAGTCCGGAAGTCGCACCAAAGCCACGATCCAGTCCTAAGGACTGGTGCACAGCTTTGGCACAACTTCCGGACTCTTAGGACACATGCATCATTTAAACAGCATATCTCCAAAGTGTCCCGAAGCAGCTTTATTTTGGCAGTCTGTAATGGGCCAATATTTCACTCTTCAGTTATGGAGGCTTCTATAAACTCATTATATTCATTCTTCTTAAAATTAACTTTCCAAGCTCTCGGAGAAAAAAAAGCAATTAAAATGATGAACTGGGCCGTTAAAAGTAAAATACAGTGGGCTTTTGGTAAGTGGAGGGTTTTGTTTCAGGACCTTCCACTGAGGCCAAAATCTGTGGGTGCTCAATTCCCATTAAATGCAATGGCATAGTAAAATTGTGACCCTTATATAAAATGGCAAAATCAAAGTTTGCTTTTAGGAATTTATATTTGGAATATTTTCAAGCTGTGGATGATTGAATCTGTGGATAAAGTATCTGTGGATATGGAGGGCCAACTGTACTGTTTTTTTTGGGGGGGGATCTTTGTGGTGTTGAGGGAGCACTGTCAATGCTTGTTCTAAATCAAAGCACATCCAGTTCAGAACTCTTCTAATTGTTGGTAGTGCCTTAAAGGTAAAGGTAAAGGTATTCCCCATTGACAAGGTTGTCAAGTTGTGTCCGATCATAGGGGCGGTGCTCATCTCCATTACTAAGCTAAAGAGCCAACGTTGTCAGAGACTACTCCGTGATCATGTGGCAAGCATGATTGAACAGAATGATGTTTACCTTCCATTTGCATGCTTTTGAACTGCTAGGTTGGCAGAGGCTGGGACTAGTGATAGGAGCTCACCCCATCATGCGGCACCCAGGCCTTGAACTGCCAACCTGCTGATCTTGCAATCAACAGAGTCAGCGTCTTAACCACTTGATCCACCACATCCCCTTTGGTAGTGCCTTACATGAATGTAATATGGAGAAGATGGGAAAACCATGTGGTGAACTCCATTAGAATTTGGCTGGATCTTGCACATGAGTGCCGCAAACTGGGGCAAAATTGCTTTGGGATAAGTCTAACTGAACTCAGTAAAATTTAGAGATGAGAAGAATATTTGGATATATTTGAATAATATCTACAAACTGTCTTTCTTGAGTGTTGAGAAACTGTGATGACATGTATTCTAGGCATATGTGAATGAATTGTTTTGTGGCAGAAAACAGCATTTATGGCATAGAAACCAACATTATCTGTGCAGAAAAGAATATTACTGTGCAACACTATTATTCTCTGTTCAGAAACCTCTGCTTCCTGAACAGAGAATGCAGTTTTATGTGGAGAATGCCCACATGCGTATTTCCCATGAAATAAATTCTGAACTGCAAATAGTTTTTGAAAACTGTGATATTTTTGAAAACTTGGTCACAACAAAAAGGAAACTGCTAAAATTATTTGCTGCTTTCTTTGAGAAAATAGTTAATGAAGTCTTACCCCCCCACCCTCATCCCACCCACCTGGTAGAATTTACTTATATAGTATAGTTTACAGCTTAGTTGCACATAGCAAGAGAAGTATCATAAATTCAGAATGGGAAAATGTCTTCTGTCTTCACAGGACATCCAAAAATGTCTTCACAGAATTTCATGAACAGTACAACACTGCCAGTGTACTGATACAGTGGTGATTGTGATCCTCAAAAATAAATCAGAAAATTAATTTGGGATCATGTGTCAACATATTTGCAGCTGATTGTAAGCAATAAACGTATAGAGGACCAAGTAAAATAATCTAGTATTTTCTACTTGTTATCTAGTTTTCAGTTTCATCATAATGCAAGAGACCATACAACCCATGTATTTGCAAAATAAAACACTTTATTGTGTATTTCAGCTAGATACAGTGGGCCCTTGGCACATGCTGGGGATTCAAGGCTTCCCCTGTAAACATCAAAATCATTGGATGTTCAAGTCCCATTAGTAAATGGATAGTAAAATGGTGTTCCTTATAATGAAATGGCAAAATCATGGTTTGCTTTTTATAATTTATATATATTTTAAACATTTTCAAGGTGTGGATGCTTGAATCCATGGATAAAGGATCCATAGATATGGAGGGCCAACTGTATATCTGTAAAATAAATTGTCTCCAAGGAAAGTTAATGTACTTTTAAAAAGTTTTCCTTCCTTCCTTCCTTCCTTCCTTCCTTCCTTCCTTCCCTCCCTCCCTCCCTCCCTCCCTCCCTCTTTTGCAAAATCAATATCAGCATAGTTTTAAATTGCATCATTGCTTTATGTTGAAGCTGTTTTATGGACTACAATTAACATAGCATATTTTCATTTATTCCTTTTATCCAGGATGAAAGAAGATGGAAGAGGAGGTTAATGATGCACCTCATTATCTGAGTGTGTATGTGTGTATCTCTGTGTGTGCTGTTGGCCACCTGTTCACAACTCATCCTTTGCTGAATCTGCAGCAACAGAGTTCTTCAGTCACATTTGGCAACATGATAATGTCATATACACACACAGAGAGAAAAAAAATCAGAGGATGGCATGAGCATTTTTTTCATACTGAATAGTCTTGTTTATGCTAGCAGTCTGATTTGGCTATATGGTGACATTGTGACAATAAATAAACATAATGGATTTAACCCTCTCACTCTTCTAAGTGGGCATTTTCCTCTTGCCTTGGCTCCTCTCCATCAAAAATCACTCAAACACAGCATGTTTGCTTCTCAGAGGCAATATTCTTTTCAAAAGCCTCCACTCTACAAAGATATTGACAGTTCTGGAGAATTACCCAAATAAAATGTCTTGCCTAGTTTCCTTTGAAATGGTTTTGGAAGTAAACCTTTACATTTCATTCATCCAACTGGGACCTAAGTTTGCACAATTTTTCAATGAGTGCATTTATTATCCTTATATTTATGTGCCCTGGTGGCACAGTGGTTAAATGCCGGTACTGCAGCCAATCACTCATAAACCACAAGGTTGTGAGTTCAGTACCAACCAGGAGCTCTGGGTCGACTCAGCCTGGCATCCTTCCGTAGGTCACTAAAATGAGTATCCAGCTTGTTGGGGGTGGTTAGCTTACACACTGTAAACTACTTAGGGAGTGCTTAAGTGCACTGATAAACAGTATAGCAATGTACTTCCTATTGCTATATTGCTATTGTTATTCTAATCTTATCTGCACAGGAGACATTTTGCTTGCCAGCTGCTGCACTAAGACTTCTAAAAAGTGCTGGTGGAGTGCAGCTGGAACTTGGCTTGGACCTGGGCTGATGGCGGCTGGTGGTTCAGTGGTGATTTAGTGAGCACTAATCCCCACCTTCATCCTGTGTCCTGACTGCAGCCCAGGAGACCTGGACTGGTTTTAAATGGTGAGCGATAAGCTCCTATATTTTGCTGTAGCCTTGAATATTTATTTTTTAAAATTCTTTTATCAGTATTTTTAGGCAGCTGTTTTTGTTTTTACTACTTTTTATTTTATGTCAACCAACTTGAAAGACCTTTTATCTTGAAATATTGTATACAATTATTTTAAAAATAAAATATGAATAAGCAATAATTGCAAAAGGGTTCATCAACATTGTAGAAATAATGCAATTTGGCACCATTTTAAGTGCTGTAGCTCAATCCTATGGAATCTTGGGGTTTGTAGTTTTGCAAGGTCTTTAGCCTTCTCTGCCAAAGAGTGCTGGTGCCTTACCAAACTATAAATGCCTGCATTCTGTAAGATGGAGCAATAGTAATTAAAGTGGTGTTAGATGGCATTATTTCTACAGCATAGATGCACCTCTAATAATAGAATCATCATCATCTGAAATCTCACACCTCCATGCTATCTCAAGACAAATAATTATTTCCATGTAAATCAGATTGACCCTAGGTGATCTAGAGATTTTATGTATCTACCATTTTATCTGTCTACCATTAAACAGTTAAACTGTAGTGTTCTAATTAAACAACCACAACAGTGCTGCAAAACCAGGAATGAGGTCTAGGGTAATACACTAATGCAGTTTTTAAGGTTAATTTCTTAGGTCAAGGTGCCTTAAAAGATACTCCTTTATCAATTTAAAGCCACCAATCTTTTGCACTTCAATTTACCTTTACAAGAGATTCAAGCAAATCATATTTCATTCACTCAAGCAGAGTGTTTTTATGCAATGCATAATAATATTCCTTGGGGAAATATAATTAATAAGGTCTTGGAACTATATTTGGCAACACTCTATGGGGATAATTGCTATGCAGATTTATATAACTTTGCTGGTAAAGAGAAATTCAAACAACTCTCCCAGGAGTCCTAACTTATTTCACTGTAGACAGTAAAAGGTTACAAAGTCAGGTCAAACTTACAGCTGATTTGTTCAAAGTACTCTGGAGACCTGAACATGATATAGTCATTTCCATAGCAACTGAGCACACCAACAACTTTATGTTTATTAATTACTCAGATGAACAGAAGAAATTGCACCAAGTAAAAATGTGGATAATGAGCCAGGCTGTCACTTTGGGACTAGGGAGCTATTACTTATCCTAAAGAGTTGTACTATCTTGTTGGCTAACAGTCAATAGTAAACATTATGTGTGTGAGAATGGGGATTTGTAATTCTCTGCTCCTTATAAATATTGTTCATAGAAAAGTCTAACAGCATTTTTAGAGAAACTTTATGATGTGGGGGCAACTGCAATATGTAAGGTTCCCAGATATCAGGATCTGCCCTTTCTTCTTCAATCCTCTGGGTGAGGGGAAGAATTTCAGGGTGAGAGTGCTGCCTTGAAAGTGTGTGTGTGCATATTTATTTTTTCCCTTTAATTTGCATGGTTCAATTTAATGAATGGTTGAATTCAGTGCAACAGTGGTTGATGCTTCATGTATCATGTATATTACATCACTAAGGGCTGCCCCTTGCAACATCACCCATATCACATCACCAGAGCCCACTGTCGGTGAAAACAGAAGGAATAGCCCCAGATGTCATGTTTTGGCTCTGAAATCTCCAGGCCTAGGAGAGTCCTGAGTTGGCAACCCTAGCTCTTTGCAGCTTCTCTGTGATTGGTACCAGGTTTTAGGGATATCCTGGCACAATGCTTTTTGGTGGACCTCCTCATACTAGCTTGCTTTCCTCCTGCCCTTACTAGCAGCAACATGACTACTAGAGGTTGTAAAAACATCCAAACAGCCAACTTTCTGTTCACATGGAAACCATAAACTGCCTAAGGAAAGGTACTCAGGAACACTTGAGGACAACTTCACCCACTGATTTGCATTCTGCAGCAACTGAAGTTCAGAGGCCTATAACCTCTGAAATTGGAAGGAATGTACAGTAGTCCACCATCATCCACAGTTTCATTTTCGCACAGTTAGCCATGGTCCAAAAAAAGAAGGGGAGCTAGGTAGTTCCCTCTTATCTGTGGTTTCACTCTGTAGTTTCAGTTGTACATAATCAGTTACAGTATGAAAATATTACTGGTATAAGATCCCATTTTGGAAGAAAGAGGAGATATAAGTACAGTCAATCAATCAATCAATCAATCAATCACTATAAATGGGGTTTGGTTCTATCTGAAGTTTCAGGCATCCAATGGGGGCGGGGGCTTTGATTATTTTCCCCTGCAGATAAACAGGGAATTTCTTTATAGATATTTTGAATAGTAAGACACCCTTAATATCCATAAATTTGCTTGGAGTGCTGCCACATTGCAGAATTAATGCAATTAGACATCACTTTAACTGTCACAGGTCCATCCTGGGATTTGTAGTTTCTTGCGGGCCCAGGCTCTCTGACAGAGAAGACTGAATAGCTTGGATTATCTCAGAATTCCATAGCAGTTAAAGTGGTCTTAAATTGCATTAATTCTGCAGTGTAGAAGCAGCCTTAATCCCCATGAAAAGCTGCCCAACCTGCTAAACACTGCTATGTCTCATGACAGTGTTTGTGTGTTGTGTGAAAAAGCAGCAGTGGCAAGAAGCAGCAACTCTGCAGTATTCAAAAGGCGGCTCTACACTGTCACCCTTTTAAAATTCCAAGAATTCCATTTGAAATGTAAACAACCACAGAAACAGTCTGTTCCCCTATCTCATGAAAAAAAAATAATCACAGACCTGGCATGGAACCAGTAGAAAAAAAATACTGGTGAGAAATAGAAGTGCACAGAAACTGATTAGACAGATTGGCTCATACTTATCACAAACAAATGTCAAAATGATGGAAATCTGACAAATATTGGGCCCTTAAAAACATAACTGTATCCTTCTAGGCTAAATCAGCATGTTGTAATACAATACTAATTAATGTACAGGATAAAGAAGACCTAAAGTCTGCCCTTCTTTTACGCGGGGGATCCATCCCCCCGTATAAAGGGAATTCTGCCTATGCTCGAGCCCCATTTAAATGAATGGGGCTTGTGCACGCGGCAGCAGCACAACGGTGCACATGCTCAATGGGCGCGTGCCCCACTATTCCTTATGGGACGCACTGCCCCTTCTCCCATTGCGGCTTTCAGCGTATGCTGAAAGCCATGTAAAGTGCACCCACATATTTAATCATGACTAACCCTGGTTGTTTCATCACATATAAATAAAGGAGTACTGAGACCCATTCCCCTTCTTTGCTGCTTTTATTATATAGCAAGTTATGTTTCCTCAAAGTAGAGTTTCTTGTCCATACGGAGGTTCTCCATATCAGCAAGGATTTTGAAAAATCAGGGATTTTCCTCATGTGAAAATCCTCCATACAAATCACAACCTCTTCCCTAGAGCCACTTCATTTCTCGCATAACAACAGGGCTTGGCCCTCTTCTGCTTGTGCCATAGGAAATGGAGTAAGTGACAAGTGAGTAGGGAAGAGCCATCATGATTTCTTGGATAAGCACATAATGAAATCACATGTTGTCACCTTGCAACTTTAGCATAGTACATGGTTAGTGCAGACAACAGCAGAGACATATCTACCATTGGACTGGCAGGAGAATTGCCATTGGACCTCCAGCCAGTTGGCTCCAGCCATGCCACCAACTACCTCAAGAGAGAAGAAAGTGATGTCAGCTGCATTCATGAGGTCCATTTGTATTTCTTGCCCCTAGGCCTCTGGGAACTGATATATGTACCTAGAGTGCAAGAAGAACCTTCCTGTGTAATTGGCACTATGTTATTCTACCTTAAACATTCTATATAGGCTGAATCTGTCATTTTATACCAATATGTCTATGGCTGAATCTGCACTGTAGAAATAATGCAGTTAGACACCACTTTAACTGGCATGGCTCAATAATATGAAATGCTGGGTTTGTATCAGAGAGCTCTGGTGCCACAACAGATTACAGATCCCAGGATTCCATAACATTGAGCCATGTCAGTTAAAGCAGTGTCAAACTGCATTATTTCTGCATTGCAAATTCAGCCATAGAGATTTTGGTATACAAAGACAGAAGAACTTCCTTGATAGAAACAAACTGTTAAGCCTCTGAGCAGGTAAACTTGTCATCTGATCACAATCTTCCTCGCTATTGTGAGGTACATTCTATTTCTATTCAAATGATATCAATTACTTTAAAATTTTCTTCTCTGTGCATATATTAGCAGACTCAAATTTGATGGATATTTAAACCTTTTGTATACATTTTCCTGTTGTTTATATGCACTTTTCAAATATATGCATTTTTAATTCTGCAGATTTTTTGGAATGTATGCATGGTTTTGTGTGCATTTCGCTTTTCAGAAGCATATTGTAATACTCTACAAAGATGGCAGAAATTTTTGAGCATTCAAACTTTTCAGACGTCATCCCATTGGCAGTCTTAGATAGTTTACAGTGAAATATCAACTAATGATTTTCTTTTCCAACCCTGGTGTTGGAAAAAAGGTTGGGATGAAGATATAACCATAAAGAAAATGTTTAACATTTATGTATGTGTGCTTAAAATGAGGAACAGTTACTGTTTCAGTCATTCTTTCAATAATCCTGCAAAAGAAGCTAACAGAATTATTTCCATGTTTCATGGAGGAACTGAAACTGATAGTACAGTGTCCAAAATGGTTTTGTGGCATTGCACCAGAAAAACTCTGGACTTTCAAGTAGATGTATTTTTTTACACTTTTGAAGGAAGAAGTACCTAGTATACCTTTACACAAAATTGTTTCCCATTTGCCTGCAGTATAATAGCTTGGCTTAAAGGCCAGCCTAGAATTTAGACACAGCTCTGCCTACCCCATGACCAAGAACAGACACTGCAAAAGCCTGCACTGTCCAGGGTAATGTCTCCCATTATAGCACTGTTGTGTAACTATGCTTGTGGACTTTTACACTTTACCATGAAGAGGATCTCAGTCAAAGTCTTGCTTACTTTCACCGAGGGAACTCTTGTCTAGATGAGCCACTGCTTGACATGGCATCACCCCTACAGCACATTAATGAAAAAGAGGTGAGATGCTATATGCAAGATTAGCCACAGTGTTCTTTGAGTCTTGCTCTCCACATTCCTTCCTGTGACACCAACGGGCATACATTTTCATTTCTTTCCACAGCAGCTGGTATTTAAGGCTATTGGTATACCTAGCAGGAGTGAATCTCTGACAAAAATCCTAGTCAGTCTCAACTGAGCATTAGAAATGCATAGGAATGGTTCTGCCCTGTTGGAAATACATAATGCATTTGTGCGACTTCTCAGGGAGGAGAAAACATGCAGTGCCACGATGAGCACAGGAATACAAACCAACTGAAGTGAATTAACTTGCCGTCAGCCTGGCATCACACTCCTTTAAAAAGATAGGTAGATGGGGTGGTGCACAAAGTAGCTTGTGTTGATGACCTGATGTTCCTATGAACCTGATTTTCTCCATGGGACTTTAGTGCACCTATAGTCCTTAGGAGGGTGAATGCCAACTTGTTTAAAAGAAAAAATGCATGGCAGAATCTTACAGGATAAATAGAAAACAATCATGAAAAGAGAAAGTATGTAAAGAGATTTTGTAGCACCCTTGAGACTAACGGAAAAAAAGAAGTTGCCAGCATTAGCTTCTGTAGACCTAAGTCTACTTCTTCAGATGCATTTGATGGAGTGGAAAGCCAGGGACAGGCCTATATGTGCCATTAGTGTGAAAGAATGTCAATTCAAATTCAAAATCCTTTATGTATGGAATCCTGGGTAGCATGGTGCGGTCTATAGAATTCTCTACTGCACTCCCTGGAACTCCTGCAGAGAATTCTAAGCACGTCATGAAATTACATGGGCAGATCACCACATGGTGGGGATTAGACCTGTTGGGACCTCTGGAGTGATGGGGAACCAATTAAAATGGTCTGCTGTAGGAGGCTTATGGATCCAGATGGATTCCTGATGGCTCTTGTTTCTTGCTTCCTTAGCAGGTGATCCTGTCAAAGTCCTAGTTGACATCTGGAATGCAGAAGTGACCAGGGTGGTGGAAATGATTACTCCTAAATGTCCTCTCTCTCATAGTGGAGCCAAACTGCCCCCTGGTTCTCCAGGAAACCGGTGGCAATCAAACAAATGATAAAGTAACTAGAACTATATTGACAGAAAATTCAGAGCTGACCAGGCTAAAGCTTATCTGAGGGACTACTCTGGGGAAATACAGGGTGAAAAGGCAAATTTCGTGTATGCTCAACTCTATCACTCTTTTCCATCACAGGCCAAGAAAGTTGTTTTGGTCTTAAACTTGTGCCTGTCCGGTAATGGACAGGATGAGGCCAAACTAACTGATACTTAATTCAGGCAAGGCAGAGAACGTCAGTCAAAAGGTACATCTGGGATTATTAATAATAGGCTAGGTATTTAGCCTATGCTAGATGGGATGAAACTCCCCCTGAATATGCAGTTTCACAGTTTGGGTGTACTCCTGGACTCAGCTCTGAGATTGGAATCTCAGATTTCAGTGATAGCTAGGAGTGAATTTGCATTATTAAAGCCTGTGTTCCAGCTGCACCCATTCCTTGAGCTATCAGATCTGGCCATGATAACACACACCTTAGTTCCATCCTGGCTGGATTACTATGACATGCTTTCTATGGGGCTGTCTTTGAAGAGTGTTTGGAAACTTCAACTGGTCCAAAGAGCTGCAGATAGATTGCTAACATGCTCCATCCATTCATGATTAATAAAACAGTAATGCCACAGGGTTCAATCCTGTCTCCCATGCTGTTTCACATCTATATGAGGCTGCTTGGAGAGGTCATTAAGAGGGTTGTGATTGGATGTCACTAGTATGTTTTTTATTCCCCTTCCCCCATCCATATGCAATGACAGCTCTAGGCTCCTGTGTCAATGAAATAAATTGGGTCCAATAAATCTGGTCCAGAATGTATGAACATTAGTATGAACAATAAAGAAACTTCTATTAGGCACAGGACAACACTCAGCTCTACCTCTCCCTGTCATTGGAGTCAGCTTGGGTTGTGGAGGTGATGGAGAAGTGCCTGGATGCTGTAATTGTGTGGATGAGAGTCAATAAACTGAAGCTGAATCCTGATAAAATGGAGGCTCTGTATACTGGTGGTTCTCAAGTCTGGGAACTGGGAAGGTTGCCTGCAATGGATGGAGTTGTGTGATCTGAAACGGATCCCCTGCGTAAAAAAGGGTGCACTGTATAAATATAAAACATATATTAAAGCATATAAAACCAATACATATTAAAATCCACCAATAAATACTTTGACCCCATAATTTTAAAATAAACTGGATAGGTCTGCCAGAAGAGACTTGTCTCTGTTGCTGATTTAAACTCAAACGGTATTTCAAGATGACAAATCTCTTCCAGCAGATCATTCCATAGTCTGCAGGCAGCTGAAGAAAATGTCCCATGGGTAACAGTCAGCCTAGTTTTGGCTGACTGAAGCAGAAATCTCTCAGAGGACTTGAGTGTACCAGGCAGATTATACAGAGAGAGACAATTGCATAGGTAACCTGGACCCAAGCTGTGTAGGGATTTAAAGGTAATAACCAGCATTTTGTAATTTGGGCAGAAACTAATTGGCAGCCAGTGGAGTGATTTTTTTTATTGGTATAATATGGTCACTGTTAGATATATCAGTAACCAATCTGGATGCCATGTTTTGAAGTAACTGAAGTTTCTGCATGTGGTACATAGGTAGCCCAATATTCAGAGCATTACAGAAGTCCAGCCTCAAGGTTACAGGCATGTGCACTAACATCTTAAGATAATCCAACAATAAGAAGAGGTGCAGCCGAGAATAAACACTCCTGGCCTTTGCACTATTTGGGCTGTCATTTGGAGGGACAGATCCAAAAGCACTCTCAAGTTGTGAACATGGTCTTTTGTGGGAGTGTAAACCCATCCAAGACTTGTTGCCATACCTCCAATCCCAGGTCTGGATTCAATTTCAGTTTGATTTTCTTCATCTAGCCCATTACTTCCTCCAGGCATTCATTCATGGAAAACTTATTATCCTTAGCTAATGCTATTACTGAAGGCAGAGAGAAGTATATTTAGGTGTCATCAACATATTGATAGCACCCTGCTCCATGCTTCCAGATGATCTCTTCCGGTAGTTTCATGAAGATGTTAAATAGCATTGAGGATAGGATGGCACCTTGAGATATACCATATAACAGCTCCTTTTTGGAGGAGCAGCTATCCCCAAGCACCACCATCTGATGACATAGAAGTCAAATCATGGAAGCACAGTGTCTCTGACTCCCAAACTTCTTAGGTGTTCCAGAAAGATACCATGGTAGATGGTATAGAACATAGTGGTCCAAAAGCACCAACAGGGACACATTCCACTTGACAATGCTCACATGAAGATCATCCCCTAAGGTGACTGTAGTGGTCTCAACTCTGTGTTCTAGTCTGAAGCCAGTTTGAAATGGGTCTAGGAATTGAGACTGCCTTGAGTTGGGAGATATCTTGCCCAGAAAAGGAAGATTTGACACTGATCTACTGTTTGAACCAGTGTAGTGTAATGGCTTGAGTGCTGGAACAGAACACCGGGAGAACAGGACTCAAATTCTTGCTTGGCTCTGGAAACCAACTGGATGACCTTGAGCAAGTTACACACTCTCCGCCTCAATGGAAGGGAAAAGCAAACCCCCTCTGAACAAATTATGCCAAGAAAACCTGATGATAGGTTCATCTTATGTTTGTCAAAAGTCAGAAATGACTTGAAGGTACACAACAACAACAGCACCTATAGTTGATAAGGTCCAGGGGGTCCAGGGAAGGCTTTTAAAGAAGTGGTTGCACCACTATTTCTTTTAAACAAGATGGAAAACTTTTGCCCTGAGTGATAGGTTAATAATATATTGCAACTGAGATCTAATTGCATCTCCTTCCTGGATGACCAGCCAAGAAGGACAGGGATTGAGAGGGCAGCTTGTCTTCCTTACGTACCCTAGCAATTTGTCCACATCAGTGATACTCACCAATTGAAACTGATCCAGCATGTTCCTAGTCACAGAGTCACTATCAACATCTGCTATAATGACAGTGTCTAAGTTGGCTCTTATCCAAGAGATTTTATCTGTGAAGTGATTGTTAAAAACATCACAGTGAACTGCTGAAGACTCTAGAATTGGATTCAGAGGGGAGAGTGCCTGAGTTAGATCTCTCACTACTCTGAATAGTTTGGCTAGATGCAAATTTGCAGACATAGTATGTGCAGAGAAAAAGACTTTCTTTGCTGCACATATTGCCACCTTATAGGAACAAAGGTGGTCTCTATATCATGTGTTGTCAGATATAAATGGAGCTTTACACCATGTGCGCTCCAGTCATCATCTTTCCTGATAACTGTGGCATCAAGTTCTTAACAAATATGAACAACTTTATGCTCAAAGTGCCTGGCAGATTCATCACAGCAGGCAACTCAAGGATCTTATCTTGGCGTCTTATTGTATGACCCCAACAGGCTCTTCACCAATTGAAAAAGCTCTGCTGGATGATGTGCTGAAGGTAGAATAGATGAGGCATAGTAGCTTCTTTTTTCCACCCTCGCTGCATAGTAGGCACAGTCTTTGACAATTTTTGGTCATATTCACCCCATGATCTGTGCCATTTGCAGTCCAGTTTTCATCCAGCCCATTGCATTTTCCTTAGGTTTTCTGTAAACTAAGTATGGGCTTTATAGCACTGAACTGGTCACTTAGGAGTGATTTCATCAATGTCCCTTTCCATTTCACCATTCTAGTGAGACCAAGACTTGGATACAATTGCCAGCCCTGTCTACCAAAATATCACCCAGAGCATTCAGTAATCCTTCAGATTCCATAAGTGTTTGGGTGCAGACCATCTTAATCATTTTCCCAGCCCTGCAAGGAAGTTCTGCTACATACCAGGTTATGTTCATCCATGCCCAGGTCATGGATAGTGATTGTTTTGTTACAGACTGACCTGGTTTTAACAGCAGCAGCAGAGTAGAGGGTGGGTTTTACAGGGCAACATGGATCTTAAGGGTGGAGCGATGGATCAAAACACAGGATGGATTTCAAACATTTATCCTCCCTTTCTCTTCCCTCTCCCATCTAGCCCCCAGTACCATACCTCTTTCTGCCCAAGATTACAACAGATTACATCTGCATGTTACTATCCCTTCCCGTAAGATTAACCCATGCACGTGTACAGACAAAATAAACATATAAAACATAAAACAAGCTGAAGAAAAATATCAAAGCAGCAGGTCAGGCACAGCAGTCACAATAGTGACAATACTCCACTTATACCTTAGTAATCCGCCCCCCCTCCAAACAATTCCTGCCTTGCAGCCAGGGATTCTAGCACTGGACAGCACAGGTTATTTAAAGGACTGTATTCTCCCTTATGAAATAGCCCATGCCTGGAAATCTGATGGAAACCCCTTCTCTTTGTCCCACCACCCTCACAGTTGCATCTGGTGGAAATATGACAGAGGAATTTCTCAGTGGCTGCCCCTAGGCTCTAGAACTCCTTTCCCAGAAATTGCTAATTGTTGTGCTGGTAGGTGTGCATGCATTTTAATAACATGTTTTAATTTTTTGAATGTTTAATCTCATTTTAACATTTGTATTTTGTGGATTTTTAATGATATGTTTTTTTTAATTTGCTGTAAGCCATTTTCAGTCCTGAACAGTGAAAAAGGCAAGAAATAACATCAGTAACAATAACAGTTCACAATCTTATAGTACTGAGCTATGCCAGTTACAATATCATCAACGTGCATAGTGTGTATACACTGCTGGTGTAGATTGCTTTAGGCAATTCCCATGGACTTCCAGTCTGAGCATACGCCCCCCATATTTATGGAGCTTTATAGTTAAGACAGCAGCTAGATATGTGTCCTTACATGATGGTTCTCATTTCTGTTAACTGAATGTCAGTTTGGTTAGTTTAGGTTGTTTCTCTGATGGACTATTTCAGGTCTTGCAAGAATCAGGTCCACATCTTTCTGCAAGTCTTCTTTTTTTTTTAGTGTTCTGGTCATTAGAGATGTTTTAGGTCATCCTTATGAACTCTACTGTTCTAAGAGCACTATTCTAAAGTTTATATCTGACCTTTACTAACCCAGTGAACTCTTTTGCTGGAAGCAACAGTGGAAGATCATAGGTATTTAAGCTAATGCTCTGGACATTAGAAAATGAAAACCTCAGGTTTTCAGACTGGTCTTAGCCAAGGGTTTTCTACAATATATCTCCATGTCTAATGTTTTCACCAAGATGTCTACCATGATAAATCAGTGGCAGCTGCAGATACTTTTGTTGATGTGGTAGTGAAAGTGCTGCAAGTTTTAGACTGAAGTTTAAAGGTGTTCAGTCTAAGGTCCTGAGCTTCATGAAAGCTTCTTTAATGTCCATACTATAGTATTAACCAAATTAACTACTTCACTGACATAGACTCCATGTGTTGCCCTTGCACATGGATGAAGAAATCTAGTTCAGTCCTACTTTAAAGATTTTTTTTAAAACTTCTAGAAAAGCAGAAAGCCTTTCAGATGCTGCATTACAAGAAAACTCCAAGTGGAATTATTTTATTCTCCACATAAGGAAATGGTGGTATATATAATATCTTAGGTGCATTACAGACGGGCCCATGAGGCGCGTCATCGTGCCGTCATTACGCGCGAGGGGCAGCGCTTCCTGACGGGCCGTTCCACATGACCGCCGCCATTTTGACATAGCGGACGCTCTGCATCCGCACATCACACTGCAGAAGTGATGCCGCGAGTGTGCGACTAGTGTAAGACGAATGAGTGAGTTCTGACTTAAACCCAGAGCTGAAGAACCAAGGAATTGTGCTTTAAACATAGCTAAAGGACCAAACAAGATGGTTCTGTGCAGAGCATTGAAGTATTTGGCAACCGAGGCGAGGAAAGTCTGAAAACTTGGAAGCTGAAGCGGGGTGCCGTCCAGGTGTGACGAACTATGACTGGGAAGAACCTTATCTCCTGAGTCGCCATGATGAAGAACTGACAGGACAATGGAGGGCTTTGAACAGAACGAGTTGCTTTGAACACGGACTGATCTGAACAACCTGTCTGTCCTCCCAAAAGAGGAAGTTGAGTAATGGGCTGCAATATTGCAAGACTTCAGCAGCCAAAAGCCAGAGAGAAGAAAAAGTATAAAGACCCTGGACTTTCACCTCCATTTTGTTGGCATCTACCGCGGCAATGGTGTCATCCCCAGCCTTCGAGAACAACTGATCAATGTTCGGCGGAAGGAAAGTGTGTGTGAGTATTGTATGAATGTGTGAGTCAAAGAGCTCTTGATAATCAATGGTTGTATTACTTTGTGATTCAATAAATGTTACATGCATGGTGGTTAAAACCAAATTTGGTGTCTCAATGTCTGTGTCAGCCCTATTGTGAATAAGTTCACGGAGAGGGAGATTCTCATTACACGCTCTCAGGATAAACAGGCTACCCTTACAATCTTGGGCATAACACTAGCGCCTTGCGGCGTCTCTTCCAGGGCTGAGGAAGGAGCATGATTTTCGCGCTCCTTTATTGCTGCGTCCGGGAACCACGCGGTTTGGATGCTGTGGTTCCTGGACGCAGCAACCAGCAGCGGTGCGAGACTGCCCCTTCTGGGCAGTCTGTAACGCTCCTAAGAAAACATCATCATGTAGTTGGAGCAAATTGGCAAATTATTTAAGATTGTGAGTCCTATTTAATGAGGCCTGATACAGACAGGCCAAAATAAAGCTGCTTCAAGTCACTTTGGAGATATGCTGTTTAAATGATACATGCGTCCTAAGAGTCCAGAAGCCACACCAAAGCCACGCTTCAGTCCTAAGGACTGGAGTGCAGCTTCCAGACTCTTGAGACTCATGCATCATTGAAACACCATACCTCCAAAGACACCTGAAGCAGCTTTATTTTGGCCTGTCTGTATAGGGCCTTAGAATTCCTAAGCTTGTATATGTAGCTGTGTGTGTGTGTGTGTGTGTGGGGGGGGTTATGCCACACTACAATCAAACTCCTTTTGGGTTAATATTTTCCAGATATCATTTAAACCAAGTCAATGACTTAAGCAAATGAAGGTTAGGAAAAATAAAATAAAATTCTCATCTATTAACCATTCCTTCTGAGCTAATCATATGTTGCCACACCATTGTTATAAAATGAAACAAAAGAAAATTAAAAGTAAAAGAAGATGAAAGTAAATATTGTGTTAACTTACTTGAAGATCATTTCTGCTTTAATTTGCATTGGTGTTTTCCCCCCTCCCTAAACTTGTTTTATATTCTCTTGGTTTTTTTCCCCAGTGGAAATATAGACAAAGAGAAAATACACCTTTAAAAAAAAAATCACATAAATATCTAAATTGTACAGCTAATAGGATAGCTTCTTAATGGAGTCATATTATATTCTTATAAACAGAGAATGAGGAAGAGGTTTGCAAATGCAACAGAAGAGTGTAATTCTTATCAGCAATAATATCAGAGAAGAATCAAGGCTTTTCCAGCCTATTTTGCAACCATGTACGTTCACTGTTTATACCAAGACTGAAAGCAATGGACATTGTTTCCACACAAAGCCATTTAGGGATCAGGGGCCCAAGCTATTCTGGTAGCAACTCAATTGGAATAAAATAACTCCAGTGAAGTCTTTAGTTCAATGTGCTTCCTTTCTTAAGCTTGGATCAAAACAACCCCAAGGGTCCGCCACACAAGGTACAGCAGTGCTAAATCTGTTTTCTTTTGATACAAAATAACGAGAGAGAAAGGCAAATAAATGAAGAAAGCTGAGTAAAATGCCCATTCTTCTTACACTACTTTTTAAAGTTAATGGAATTCCCACTTTCTAGGGAATACCAACACATTACGAATAAATAAAGAACAAGTTCGCAGGCATTCAAGACCTATCATGTCTAGAATTTGCATCCAACTGCAGTCCATAGGTCTACAGTGGCTGTGGCATAAGATTATGTTAAAAGTCCAAAAATGCAAAAGAAATAAAACCTCAAGCAATTCATGCTATACAGGAACTACACATTAATATAGTGTCCCCAAGCACCTCCATTACTCCCTGTCAAGGCCTTCTGCTAGGGTTGCCAGGTTGGATACAGAATCAGGCTGCTATAACTTTAATCCTGAACAGATCATGGAGCAGGATGGGGTACCATAAAGCTGTTTCAAGTGGGACAATGTTACCTATAATCTCTAACCTACTAAACCTCAATGTTCAAGCCACAGTTGTGCTCTCCCAAAATGGCTGTTGCCTTCCCAGTGGAGAGCAGCAGGAGGGGACATAAAAGAGTTCAGTTCGTGTCTCCATGCCTCCTCCTTGCACTCTCCACTCATGAGGGAGGGGACAGCTGTGGCAGATTCCAGATTGTGCAGTTGGGGGACACTTGCTCCTCTAAGAGGGAACTTACATCTGGTGTCCCTCAGGGAGCTATCTTGTCCCCCACTTTGTTTAACATTTACATGAAACCGCTGGGAGAGATCATCCAGATACATGGGGCATGGTGTTATCAGTATGCTGATGACACCCAAATATGCTTCTCTGTCTCTCCGACTGATGCAGTGACTAAGGAGTCTCTCCTTTGAACGCCTGCCTGGAGTTGGTAATGGGCTGGATGAGGAAAAACAAACTCAGTCTGAATCCAGAGGAAACGGAAGTGCTTGTGATAGGTTCCCCAGGCCCGGAGAAGGAAGTTTATCCACCTGTCCTGAATGGGGTCACACTTCCACTAAAGGATGAAGTTCGCAGTTTAGGAGTACTTCTGGACTCGTCTCTGCAGTTGACATCTCAAGTAGATGCAATGGTCAGAAGTGCTTGCTATCAACTTCGGTTGATACACCAACTGCGACCCTACCTGGGCCAAAGGGACCTTGAAACTGTGGTACACGCTCTGATAACCTCTCATCTAGATTTCTGTAATGCGCTCTACATGGGACTACCCTTGTACCAAGCCTGGAAGCTTCAGCTAGTACAAAACATGGCAGCCAGATTGGTCACCGGTGCATCCAGGTTTGACCATATAACACCTATTCTGAAAGATCTCCACTGGTTGCCTATTCGCTTCTGAGCGCAATACAAGGTGCTGGTTATTACCTATAAAGCCCTATGTGGCTTGGGCCTGAGTTACTTGAGGGACCACATGTCCCCATATAATCTGCCCCGCACACTCAGGATGTCCAGGAAGAACTTGTTGGAAATTCCATCTTCCAAACATGTTTCTACATCCCGGATGGCCTATTCAGTGGCGGCCCCACAAATTTGGAATGGTTTCCCCGAGGAGCTCCATCTTGTGACCTCCCTGGTAACATTTAAAAAGAGGCCAGGGACGTAGCCGGGGGGAGGGGTTCTGGGGGTCCGGACCCCCCCTTCCATTAGAAAAATGAATGGTGTGTGCTGCTGCGCCGCCGCACTCAAGCCACATTATAATGGTGGCACTTAGTCTCGACCCCCTCCCCTTCCTAAAATCCTAGCTACGTCCCTGAAGAGGCTCAAAACCTTCCTCTTCTGTCAAGCCTTCCCCCCGTAAAATGAAGCTGTGTATTCCCATTCCCATCGATTCTCTGTCTTACCCTGCTGAATGATTGTGTTTAGATTTTGTATAATTTGTATTAGTGGATTTTATCTATTTTTATGAGATGTTTTTAATGGTTTTTATATGGTCTGTAAACCGCTTTGATCTATGGAAAAGCGGTATACAAATAAAATTTATTATTATTATTATTATTATTATTATTATTATTATTATTATTATTTGATGGTAAGGGACAAGAGACACCTTTGTCCTGTTTAGGGTACCTCATCCTGCTCCACAATAAGTTTGGGATTAATGTTACAGAAACATTAGCCTGTATCCAAACTGGCAAGGCAAATCTGTACACCCAGGAGATGCATGAAAGGGAAAATTCAGTCCATTCTTCTTATGTCTCCACAGTACTGTGAGCAGAAGAATGTGCTTAGAAACATGAATGCTCCTTTGAGACTGCACCTACACTGAAGAATTAATACAATTTGATACCGCTTTTACTGCCATGGCTCAAAGCTGTGGAATTCTGGGACCTGTAGTTTTGTGAGATATTTAGCCTTCTCTGCCAGAGAGTTCTGGTGCCACAACAAACTACTAATCCCAGAATTCCATAGGATGGAGCCATGACCATTAAAAGTGGTGCCAAACTGCATTAATTCTGCAGTGTGCAAGTCCCAACTATACGTTTGGAATTAAAATTACAGGAGTTTTATCCATGTGTTGAGTCAGCATTCAACAACTGATTTAATGGGTTTACTCTTGTGAGGATTGACCCATAGAATACAGGACATTTGAGACATTCTGTCTTGATCTCCTTGGTTAAATAAGCAGTGAACAATGATGGGTCTCCCATAGCAATAAATCCCACTATGTTGTTTTTTATTTATTCTTTTATTTTTATTGTTTTTAAAAAATCAGTTTGAAAGAATTGACTTCCACAGAAGTATTCATGTAAGATCAGGCTTAAGGCTGGTCTGTTGTAGATACTCCTGAAGATGTCCACCTCCAAGAAGTTGACTTACAAAGACCTATTCTCTCCTTTGTCTGCCTTTTAACTCTCTACCCTCATTTTATGGTATCAACCTCCTGCTGCTTACATTGGAGTAGGAGGATAGGCTTCAAGGCAGGGTGGTTCATGGCAGTTGCAACATTAAGGGATGGAACTGTTTTGTGTCATTTTTCTTCCAGATAAGAACAGCAGGTGAATGTTATAGTTTATGATTTCCAATTATAAATCAAATAGACTGAATTCTCAGTTCTTTTAATAAGGGCTGTAAAAATCATTGGAGTGTGAGGAAACTAATGTTTCTTGTGGAAAGGGCTTGGAGACTACAGCATGTCAATTTTGGGGGTGCCACACCACCATTATATTTAGCTTTCAAGGCAAAAATTGAAAGTATAATTAGAGAAGGATTCAAGCAGGGAGCAAACAGATCAGGCAAGATTTCTGGAGGGAAAATGCCCACAAGAAATAATTCCAATAGATTGAACGTTCATGGAGCAGTAGGCTCTGTGTACCATGTAAAGTACACTGATACATTTATTTTTTGAGAGCTATTGTGGCCTTGTGCTTAGAATATTAGATTGGGCCTTGAGAGTTTCATGTTCCAGTTCTCTCAAGCAATGAAAGTTACTGGGTTGCTTAAGGTCAAGAACTCTGTCTTTCAGCCTGACCTACCACCTAGGATTGCTATAAGGAGAAAGTGAGGCAAAGGAGAGCCATATACCATGTTGTGCTCACTGAAGAAAAGTAGAGATACACATATATTCAATTGTTCATTCATGTGTTTAGTTGTACAAGGAATGGAAAGAGGTAAATGGTGAGGTGAAATCTCTAAAGAACATATGTTCACATACCAAAAAATTTCCTTATTTATTCTAACTATAAGGCAATAGGAATACATAGGATGAGTAATTTAACCCAATGAAGCATTTTTAAATACCAAAAGGTCCTTTTAGTTGCCTAGAATTCACTTCTAGGACTCCAGAAATAATGTTCTAGCTGCACCCTGTTAAAAATAAATAGCAGTAGCAATAGCAAGTGCAGTGCACCCGCACCATGTGCGGATGCATTTTACACGGCTTCCAGCTTATGCGGAAGCTGCTTGGGGAGGTAAAACAATGGCATGTGCACCCGTGGCATGCACACGCTGCTCCACCACATGCAAGAGCCCCATTATTTAATATGGGGCTTGAGCATAGGCGGGTTTTTCTTTACATGGGGGATCTGGAACGGATCCCCCGCGTAAGGACACAGCCCACTGTACATTTCTATACTGCTAATCAGTGCACTTAAGCAGTCCTTAAGCGGTTTACAAAGTGTAAGCTAAATGCTCCCAACAATCTGGGTACTCATTTTAGCAACCTCAGAAGGATGCCAGACAGAGTCAACCCTGAGCCCCCTTGGCTGGGATTGAACTCGCAACCTTATGGTTTGTGAGTGAGTGGCTGCAGTACGGACATTTAACCACGGCACCACCAGCAAAACAAACTTTGCTGGCTAAATGTTAGTATTTCTTTAGATCCTTGCTGAGAACCTCATGTAGAAACTAGAAGCCAGCAACAATGGTGGGACTGGAAATAATGTAAACTATTTTCCAGGAACACTATAAGTGTATTAATATTCACAGGTTTAATAAACTTGTTCATAGTTATTGTTTCTGCATGTGTTCCTTCTTTAGTATGATTTTATTTCCCTAATTATTGCTTTGTCTCCTTCTCACATATAATCTCAGCCACAGAGAACTACACGATAGGCTTGCCTTAAGGTCACCACAAGCTGAAAATGACTTTAAGGCACACAAGAACAACAACAACAGCAACTACTACTACTACTACTACTACTACTACTAATAATAATAATAATAATAATTCCACTTTCTTCCTAAAACTGAGACTTAAAGTGGCTCACAATTTAAAAGAAAAATACAAATTAAGACATACAGAAATTGAACATTAAAATCAAATTATATTATTCATAGTCTTAAAACAATTCAAAGTTAAAAGAATAACTTTCATTTTAAAAAAAGATAAAAAGCCTGTTAAAATAGACCATTTAAAACAATACAGCATCCCCCCAGCCCCATTAAAAAAAAAACCTTTCTGTTTTAAAAGCCTGTTGGAATAAAAAAGTTTTAGCCTTCCAACAGAAGGAGGTGAAGGAAAGTGCCATTCTAGTCTACTTGGGAAGGCAGTTCCAGTGTTGAGTGGCAACCACTGAGCAATTATCCATCCGTTCATTCAATTAATCAATTCCAAAAGAAGATTTTTTTTTTTAATACTGCTGAAGAAGTTCACAAAAACAAATAGACAAAACACTCAGTGCTTGTGGATCACTCCTAGATGCAACCCATCTTACAAGCCTGTGTATTTTATGCTAAGCTATTTTTAGGTGTTTCCTCTGTATCAGCTAGGGATCCAGAACACGAATTTGCATTTAGCCCTCTTGCAGTTGGCAAGAGACGAGAAGAAATGAAAGGGAAAATATTAAGCTCTTACTTTTACTTAGTAAATTCTTCAGAGGGTTGTAACTTTCTAAGATGTGCTTTCATTGATTGCAAAAAAGTCATATACTAATGAGGTCCCAAGGTAGACTGACAATGCAGGCATACAGAAGCAGCAGCTCATTATTTCCCATGCATGCATGGTGCGTGGTATACAGGTTCCAAACCGATATGAGAATTTCTGAAGGAAATACACACCTAAGCCCTTATGATTTTTTCTGCTTTAAATACTCTTTGTTTCCATAACATTGAGGTGTAAAGTCCCTCAGAAGGTGAAGGCTGACAAAAGGACTTCTAGCATAGGATGCTACCTAAAAGATCAGAAGTATAATGGATTTCTCAAAAATTATTGCAATGCCTGAAACGGTTTTGTACACTGAATCTTTGTCAAGCTTGCCTAATAAAAATGCAGTGAAATTACACCAGCCCAGACTCTGTCTCACCCCCCAACTCTCTCACTCTCTCACACAGCATATTGTAAAGGTTCTGTCAAAAATTTACAACTGCATAATTAAAAGCATCTGCTATTTCAAAAAGAGAGACTAATCTGATTTAAGATGGGATGAGATGAGAGAAAATGAAAACAAGAAAACTAGTTGCAAGAAAATATAATTCTATGGTACCAAAAGGGCAACTATAAAGAAATGAACTCTCCAGCTCATTATGCAGAGCACTATGCATGTAATTAACTATATGCTTCTTTTAAAAAATCTGTTGTACATTGAAATGTCAAATGTTGTCCTAAAATATTAGCACATCAAAATTTCACAGTATGAGTCATTCTCCCTTTTTTCATGGCTCTACTGCTTTTGCATTTGCATGACCTAGTTTAACCTGTCGAGCTTTATTTCCTACATCATATTTAATACACTGCAGTCAATTCATATTTTTTATCAGTTTTCTAGCTTTTGTGGTGCTAGATTTTGGGTAGAACAACATGATAGTTTGAGATATTTAGATATTAAAATGTGTCCGATCAGTACACCTGACATTAAAGGAATAGACAGAATTCAACGTTTCAAACACACACACACCATGAGCCAAGTTTATGAACTGATTCTTTTATGTGTTCCTTTATCTTTGTTTATTACAACCAGACAAACAATCCACAAGAAATTTTCAGGATCACCATGCAACATGTATGGAAGTTATCAGTTTTCCCACTTCCTGACAGATGTCAAGGAAAAGACATTGGTACTTCTTCCTCTAGTGTCAGTACATTTGGGATTTTTTCTTTTCTTATAAAGGACAATACAGGTCTGCAATAAATTCAAAAACAGCACATTTTCAAGAAACACACATGGTTTTACTCAGAATCTTCTAAAAAAATAAACCTGCATAGCTGTAGGTCTGCCTCTGGCCATAATTATTTTGTTCAACACTTTGAAAAAGAGGGACACGGCAGCACAGGAGAGGATGCATTAGATACTAGGAATTAATAAAATAATGAGCATTGCATACTGGAGTTTTGAGACTGGTTTTCTCATCTTACTTGACAGAAGGGCCACGGTGTCCAACAAAAATCACCATCAATGCCATTTCACCCTCTAGTCTAAGGAACACCCAAACTATGGACTCTCTGGGTTCTGGGTCCACATGCCTCTTCTTTCTTGGTCTGCCTACCTGCTCTGATTCTCTGATTCATTCTCATCCCTGTTGATTCAGTTAGTCCTTGCTAAGATTGCTCCTCCCCTGACTCTTTTTCTCACCTTGGTTCTTTTAGCGCAACTGGCTCCATGAACTTTTTTGGCTCAGAATCTGTGTTCTCCCTTCTGTCTTGAACTCTCTGTCTATTCTAATTGCCTGATTCATTCTCATCCCTGATAATCCCTACCAAGGCTGCTTCTCTCCCGCCAACCCTTCTGCCGCAACTCCTTCTCTTCTCTTCTCTTCTCTTCTCTTTTTCTTTTTCTTTTTCTTTTCTTTCTTTCTCTTTCTTTCTTTTTTATTTATTTATTTTGTTTGCATAGCTGGCTCCCTCAACTTTCTGGGCTTTGTGTCTGCACTGTCGTTCTGTCTTGATTTGCCTGCCTTCTTTTTCCAAATGTCTTTCCATTCCTGCAAATTCACTTCATTCCCAGCAAAGCTGCCTACTCTCCACCACCGGAGGAAAAGAGCAGCTTTGGTGGAGATGAAGAGAATTAGCAGGGATGAGAAGGAACTGAGGAACTGGAGCAGACAGGAGGTCAAGACAGAAGAGGAGTGCAGACTCAGAGCCCAGAGAGTTCAGTGAGAGAGTTGTGCAAAAAACAATAATTTAAATGAAAACAAAACAAAAAACATCAGAGAAAGATTGGCTGGAGACAAATTGACTCGGTGGAGGTGAAGTGAATGATACTGCTACAGCTTTTGTCATGTGCTTGGGTGAGGGATCAATCCAGCATATTGGGTGTTGGAGACACAGGGCTTTGACTTCAATTTAAGTGCTACGATTTGGGAAAGGAGTTCCCTGAGTTTGCTTTCCAGTAGATGGTCAGGTATGGAACAACCCAGCTATTGGGTTGCCTCTGGGACTCTGATGGTTCATCCAGGAAAAGGCTGGAAAGAAAGTCAAAGAGTGATGCCTGCCTCAGCTGATCACATACTAGGCTGCTCTTGCCTCTTTCTAGGTGCAGCACAGGTTTTAGGTTAAATAAAGTGCCCTTGGTCAACCCAATTCTCTGTGTCTGGTCTTGTTATTCCATGATTTGCAAGCAATAGCAATGGCTAATCCCAGCTAAAGTAGCCTCATTGAATCAATTACTGAATGGTAAGTCTACACTTATATAAATTATATTGTTTCAATGGGTATACTCAAGTGGGACTAGCAATTGGATTTATGCCTTGGTTTGTAGTGATAAAATTGCTAACTACCTGGCCACGTAGATTGTTTTGGATCTCATTAAGTTTGATTGGAGTTCAGAACCCTGGAAGTGTTTTCAAAAGCTATTACTGACAAGAAATATTGGGGAGGGGAGCATATCACAATTGCCTTCTACTTGCCAGATTTCCTTATAAAAATTACTTTTAAAAGGAAATGATTATGGAGTTTTGTTTGTTTGTTTGTAATGGGAGATATGCCCTGCAGCTATTATATTTTCTTCCAGTTTTCTGTAATATTTTGTTTAGAGAAATACAGGGAATGATTTAAAGTAATGAATTAGCACAACATGTTGCTTTTCTGTAACATAGGTGTTATGAATGCTTTTAGAAAATGGGCTTTAAGTTGACTGAAAAGGACAGCAGGCCCAATAAATTTTGTTGCCTGAAACAAAGAACAAGATGACAACTTCTGCCATTCCGTGGACATAGCCTGGCATGTCCTGGTGATTGAAAATCATCATCCACTTTATGTAATGATATAGTTAGGCCTGTTGATAAGCTCATGGCCTCTAAGAGATGGAAGCAAGGGAGGAAGGGCAAAAGATTAATGCAGTGTGAAAGAAACAATATAAGGTATCCCTTTGACCAGGTATACCTAATGCATAACATTGTCCACATGCATGTGTGCCATGAAGCTTCAGGATAGGATGAAGGGATAGGAAGGGAGGCAGGCTATATCTTACGAAAAGAAACAAAGAACTACAGCTGAAAACAGGTCCATGGTGGAGACTGTTTCCCCACCTCCTAAGGTATGCTGGGATCATGAGGTGATCAGTCAAGCCCAGAAAGTCATTTAAAGGATGAAAAGATTTATAAAATCATTAGAGCAATTGCTATTAATTAGTAAGGAAAATGGTATGTGTCTTGCTGAAAACAAGATCAATTAGTGTGAAGCAACCCATTAAATACAAAATTAATAGAACAGTAAATCAAATTAATTGTCCAAGTGTAACCTCCAGTATGTGTGATTATCTCCCACCTGTCCAGGTTTAATGAAGGAGTTAAAATGCATGACAACGGTTTGTCTCCCAAAGTGGGTGGGCTTGACTTGTTCCCTTGATGGAATGTAGCAACTATCCTGAGAAAGGTTTGGATAGGCTTTTTTTTTTTTTTACCTAAGTTACTAATTATAGCTCATTAGCACAAGTCTCTGTAATATTGCCTTAGGGCAGCACTCCTGAAGAAGAGCTAGTTCAAAGACAACAATGGCACTGAGTGAATAAAGAGTGAATGGAACGAATTGTACCACTTTGTGCTTGCTCTTTCAACCTGGAGGACTGTGTTTCTGTGGAGGCCCTGGATATTGGTGTGTAGGCTTTGACTTTGGCCATCTAGGCTCTTTTCTCGTCTGTCTTCTCACAAGTTCACATCACCAGGCATTTTCTTTTAGAGTTTCAACCTCCTGCAATCTTAAATGTCAGAAAAAACAGTCCCTCCCAATTTTTGATACCTAGAGTCTGTTTTGTTTGCTTTGGACAGGATTAAAATTAGGAGGAATGGGCCATTCTGCATTAAAAATGAGAACCAATGTGATATAGTGGTTTGAGTGTTGGATTACAACTCTGAAGAGCAGGGTACAATTCTCAGCACAGCCATGAATCCCACCTTGGGCAAATCACATAATCTCAGCCTCAGAGGAAGGCAATGACAAGCCTCCTCTGAACACACCTTGCCAAGAAAACCCTGTGATAGGTTTGCCTCAGGGTTGCCATAAATCAGAAATGACTTGAGGGCACACAGCAACACCATTAAAATAATGACATTTCCCAGTATCTCTTCTGTTGGCTCATGCAGATAAATTGTCTGAGGGACTGGACTATGTATTCTGGATTTTTTTCTATCTAGTCACCAGCTTTTGAGGGTAGTTGGTGTAAGAAAATTGCAGTGTGGTGTTGACAAGTTGGAAAATGTTTTTCTGAAGAAGGCAACTCATTCTGTCTACTCACCTGACAGAACCTGAACCTGAATGTATGACATGATCCTTGTTTGTGGGGAAAAATGAATCCAGCAATGGAGACCAAACAAAGAAATCTAGGAGGCTTTGAAGACATTATTCAATGGTGTTTAGGACTGAACTACTGTGTCATTTCACTTTTGATTAAGTACAATGTACCAATGGCTTAGATTTAGTGGGAAACAAATCAAATTTGTATGATATTTTAACCTAATAAAGAAACAGAATGTTAAACAAGGAGACAACACTGATTGTAAGTCAATAGGCTGTGCAACATCATTCTTATATGGGAGACGTGCATTTAATATGCCTTGGATAATTTGTATAATTAAAAATCTGAAAGCTGTATTTCTAATGTAATTAAGAATGCAATATTGAATTTGATCAGTGATATCTCATTAATATACTGTAAAATGAAAGCAGTTATGAAAGGCTAGAAATTCCAGAGGGAATTTGTGATGCACAGCTCTTATCTCTTTAGCATCTTATAAGCATTTCCAATCTTTTCCCTTGTTGTGTGCCTTCAAGTCATTTCTGACTTATGGAGATCCTAAGGTGACCCTATCATAAGGTTTTCTTGGCAGGATTTGTTCCGAGGAGGCTTGCATCTGTCTAGTTGCACTAAAACACAGTTTAGCTTCTTTCTTCACTGTCCCAGAGATTCTGCTTTAGTTCTGCAGTATGGATACACTCCATGCAGACAATGCAAAGGAGATACTTATGCCTTGGATCATAACGGAAGGGAAGAGAGACACAAAAACCTGATGCTTAGCACGTAACAAGTTCTGAACTCTCTGTTTCACCTTGTTTTCAGAGAAAACTGATGGTGGTGGATTGCTGCCCCCACAGCAGTAAATTCAACAGTGGTGGCAGTGATGGAGCCTGCTAAAGCTTGGAATGTGAGGTATACTCTTTGACAGTCACATTTGTGCCATGCTGCTGAAAAAAGGACATCCATGCATTTTCCCTTTCTTACTTCTTCTACAGATCCCTGTATATTTTTCAAAAGCAGAAAGCAAATACAGGGAAAGAGCACATGGTTTTTCTCTACATGAATTATGTAAATGTTACAGAATTCATGCAGCTTTCCACAATTTCCACAGAAACTTGGATTTCTGCACAGGAAAAGCATGTGTAGTTTTCCTGTGTTCTTTCTATGGGGGTGGGCATGGAGAAATCAACGTATTTTGCACAAAATACATTTTTTTCTGCCTTCAACACATGTTTTATGTGCTGGAAAATCATGTGTATTTTTATGTAAATCCTTAGAGAGTCCTTAAGTATTATTGAAAATTATACAGAAACCCTCATATTCTTGTGGAGGAGAGAGGAAATAGTTGGTATTGTTGCTTCTTGCATAGGGCAACAAAATAAGCTAGAACAGTAGAGCTAGACTAGAGTGGCCATTCTAGAACTCCAGCCCTCAAGCACCAATGATCTACAAATTCTCCCACCAGTTCTTCTCGGGGGGGGGGGTGTCCTGTCAGATTTGCCAAAATGTTACATATATCCTGCACAGCTTGGGTTTTGATTAAAAAAATAAAGAAGAAAATCAAGAAACAAAACAGAAGCAAGACTTTTTGTGATGGCAGTGAAACAGATTTTTCCCGCCAATCAGGTCAGTATCATCCCCACTGTTCTTGTTGCAAGGAGAAAGAAACATTTTTGGTCTTTGCTATCTTTAGGTGAAAACGAATGTAATTTGGCAGTTGTTACCACCAAAAGGAATGAATTGCAGATAAAGTATTACATGATAGCACATTACCTCCAAATTCTTGTCTATTTGTCTCACTAAGGCCCTATACAGACCTGCAGAAAGCGCCGACCTGTGGGCAGAGTCAGGGTGCAACATCCTCATGCTGGATGCACTAACTCCACTCTCATGATGTCATTTTGGCACACGCTGGTCCACATGGCATGCATCATCATGATGCTCCTCCGGCACTGCAGCCACATGATGCACCACCGAAGGGGCATCATAAAGCCACATGCTCTTTGGAGGGCACAAAAAGGAGATGCTTTTTGAAGTTTCTTTTTGTGCTCTCCAGAGGCCAGATTGGGGCCATGGCGTGAGGTTGCCATGGCCTCGATCTGGCCAGGAAAGGGACAGCTGCATGCTGTCCCTTAGGGGCAATCTGTACAGCCTAATTCTCTCAAAATCTCTCTTTCTAGGTACATCAGAATGCTGCAGAGTATCTGTTCCTGAAAATATTTGATGTATTGCTTAATGGATGAATGTATAAAGCCAATCCAGAACACACATAGACAGATAGATGCTTAGGTACCAAAGAACTCCTTCATTCAGTATGGAAAAGGAAGAATCCTAGGCTCTCTGCTATATTTTCCTTTTTTCAACCCCATTTTCTTGATCGTGCCCAGTATAGCTGATCTGAATTCTTCTGTATAATTGTAGAAAAGAGTGGATGAGGCTACTCTGTGTAACAATGGCTGTCAAAATTGCTCTGATGTTTTGCCTAGTCGCCATACCATCATATTTCCTCTGACACAACACTTCTCCTAATAAAATCTGCTAATTAAAGCTAGACAGCTGCAGGATGAGCTCAAAATGGGCATTCACTCATATCTTTTAAACTGTGACCAAACAGCAAGGGGACTTCTCTCTGAATGAAATGAACAACTGAAACAGTGCACTGGCATGCAATATTCCATTGAGTGTTATTCTGAGACCTCTAAAAAGCTTTAAAGCTGGAATGATCTTCAGAGTGTTTTACAATGCAATTGGCATTTAATTAGACCTGCCAAATGCCCACAGGGTGTATTTAATTCATCTTTTCTAACCCAGAGTCATACTATATCTAACAGTATGCATATTACTGTTTATATCACCCTCTCACTTTTTAGTGGTTCATGTGGAATAATGCTTTATAAAGGGGACAGTTTGATGGTAATAAATGGCAAAGCACTCAAATGGGAGCATACTTAAAAATGCCACTTAAGGATAGTTATTTAAAATAGCAAGAAAGACTCTAATGGCCACTATTTTTAGAAGCACATCTTGTTAGGATATGACTGGTTTTGTATTAGTATTGGTTGATATGGTTATCTGGTATATAAAAATTCAACAAAATGATAGAAATGTATATTACTGTTCACATACCAGTGTCACTACAACATTGGTACAACTGATGGTGAATCAGGCAATAAAAAATAGGGCTAGACATAGTTGCATGTTATATTAAATGTCAGAGCTGTTTGATTCACACAAGGGTTGTTCTCAACAAGTTGTCTGTCACATTCTGCTGACAGCATCTTACGATTTACAGGAGAAGGCTTGTTCTTGTTCCCACCATCAGTCACAGGCTCACTTGGCAAGGACACAAGAGAGAACCTTTCAGTGGCTGCTCCACCCTTTTAAACTTCCTTCAATGGAAGGCTAGGCTGGCTCCTTTTACTGGCAGGAAAAATATATCTATTTAAACAGGCTCTCACTATCTAATGTGTCCCAAACCTAAACTATAAAACAATATGTCAGTAGTGTTTTTAATGTATTTGTGAAATCACTTCCGAAAGCTGCTTGTTGAAACAATGTAAAAAAATTATTTACAAGTCAGGCTGAATGAAGTATCTCTTTTAGTGGATGGCGTTCACAATGGATACAGTGTGTGAACACTTTATTAGATACACAGTTTAACAGTTTCTTTAGCTTGCTTTTTTTAATTGTTTCTCTATAGCCTTTTTTGATTATATTTTTTATTCATAGCAGTATACAGAATGATAGTAAAAAGAAAATATATTTTCTAATATATATAGTTTTATGAAAACTGTTCTAGTCTTAATTCATTCTTCATTTCTCTATAGCTTTATATATGTTTCTTTACTGACTAAGGAGCTGTAGAGATGGAGGGCTGGATGCCAGCCCTTTTCCTCCTAGATCAGTACCACAGCAACTGCATGCAGTGGCACTGATCCGCTCCCTCTAGGGAGCAATAAGAAGATGCTCTAAGCAGCTTCCTGGAAGGGGCATCATAAGCACCGTGGTGTGGCGTCATGACGCCCCTTCCGTCCAGTACCATTTGGGTGCTGTGCCTGGCATGCATCATCATGATGTGCCCTGTGTGGATGGGCATGCGCCATCATAGAGGCTGGGTGGCACAGTAAGGGCTTTTGAGTGTGGGGACACTCAGCCCTCACTCCGTATACAGGACAGCACTTTTCGCCAATCTGCTGAGTCCCTGTGTCCTTACAGCAACTTTATTAAACTTTTGTATTTTATAACCCTTCTAGCTGTGACTCCACTAGACACCACACTCTATGTCTCCCACAGGACACTATAACAATTTAATTAAGGACAATCCTTGTCCCTTTCTTGAGTACCTAAAACCCTTTGTAACTGCCCTCCCAGCAGCCTTACCTAGCCTCAATGGCTCTTCAACCCTCAGGGCACACTAAACATCCACTACAACTCCCTGCCCCGGTTATCTTAGCTGTTAACCCCAGCCTTCCTGGCTGTAAATTTCTTGAGGAGTCTGACACACTCTTTGACACTGGACTTCTCTGTCTCTTCTCATACTCGATTCCCTGTTCTGAGAGTCTGAGTCTCATTCAGACTGAACCCCTTTTCCTTACTGCACCTCCTGGCAGTCTTAAACACCCCCCTGCTTCTACAGGCATGACATACTTCCTAATACTCCTCCTGCCTTGCTGGCTTCACCTCCTATTATATTCACTCCTGGGAGCATCCCTCACCTTTTCTGGCTTTGCTCACATTGGTTAGTGCCAAGGTTCTTATCTGTTGTCTCCACAATCACCATTCCTGCAATTGCATATGAACACAATGGCCTGGAAGCACTAGAAAGGGATTTGCTGGGGATATGCTCTTTCCCTCCTTCTCAGTTTATTGAACAAGGTCTCCTGACCCTCCTGAATGTGGCTGTTTGGCATGCATAGACCCTGGGTGTGGTTTTTCACCCCCCTTTTTTTTTGTTTATCTGAATAATTTCTAGACTTCTTATCATAAAAC